>NW_028143390.1:0-111456 GCF_977018435.1 Lepisma saccharinum | reverse complement strand
AGGGTGTATATCCATATGATTATGTTACAGATTTTTCTAAATTTGATGAGTGTTCTCTGCCACCACAACAAGAGTTTTACAGCAAAATCAGAGGATCTGGAATCACTGATGAAGATTATCACCATGCCCAGTTGATGTGGAACAATTTAAAATGCCAGACATTTGGTGATTATCACAAGGCATATTTAAAACTTGATGTGACCCTCTTAGCTGATATACTTCAGGCATTCAGAAAATCTTCCATGCAAAATTATAAGCTGGATCCAATGTATTTTTACAGTGCTCTGGGCCTAGCATGGTCTGCAATGTTTTTAAACACTAAAATGCAATTGGATCTGATCCAGGATCAAGATATGTATCTGTTTATGGAACAGTGTATAAGAGGAGGCATGGTGCAATGTTCTCAGAGATATGGCAGAGCAAATAACAAATATAATCCTGATTATGATCCAGCACTGTCATCAAATTATATACTGTATGTAGATGCCAATAGCCTCTATGGTTATGCTATGATGGATAAACTGCCATATGCAGGGCTTGAGTGGGTTGAAGATTTCAACATTGAAGATCTTAAGGATTTTGATGACAGTAACTATGGCCTGTTCTTAGAGGTTGATCTGACAATTCCTGATGATTTACACAACACATTTTCTGATCTGCCCCCAATTCCTGAGGTTAAGTGTTCACCTGGCTCTAAACAGAAGAAATTGATGATGACTCTAGAGCCGAAACAGGATTATGTCATATATTACAAAAACCTCCAGTTCCTGATGAATCATGGTGTTCAAGTGACCAAAGTTGGAAAAGTTTTGAGGGTCAGGCACTCAAGATGGTTGAAACCATATATTGATACAAACACAGAGCTTCGAACATCTGCAATGAGCCAATTTGATAAGACCTTGTTTAAATTGATGGTCAATTCAGTGTATGGCAAAACAATTGAAAATGTCAGAAAACATATTGATGTTAAAATAATTACTGACCCCAGCCGGAGCAAAAAATTGATTGCAAAGCCCAACTTCAATTAAAGAAGAATTTATGATGAGAATATGGCACTTTTCAACATGAAAAAAACAAAGATTAAGTTTGATAAGCCTATGTATGTAGGGGCTGTGATAATGGAATTGGCCAAATTACACATGTTAAAATTGTTTTATAATGTGTTGAAGCCTTTTTATAAGGATCGTGTAAAACTTATGTACATGGACACAGATAGTTTTGTTCTTGATATTCAAACAGAAGATGTTTATAAAGATATAGCACAGCCTGAATTGTTTAAATATTTGGATATTCCAACTTTGGTCACTTGAACACCATGATTCATCAGGAACTGGAGGTTTTTGTAATATATGACATAATCCTGTTTCGGCTCTAGAGTCATCATCAATTTCTTCTGTTTAGAGCCAGGTGAACACTTAACCTCAGGAATTGGGGGCAGATCTGAAAATGTGTTGTGTAAATCATCAGGAATTGTCAGATCAACCTCTAAGAACAGGCCATAGTTACTGTCATCAAAATCCTTAAGATCTTCAATGTTGAAATCTTCAACCCACTCAAGCCCTGCATATGGCAGTTTATCCATCATAGCATAACCATAGAGGCTATTGGCATCTACATACAGTATATAATTTGATGACAGTGCTGGATCATAATCAGGAATATATTTGTTATTTGTTCTGCCATATCTCTGAGAACATTGCACCATGCCTCCTCTTATACACTGTTCCATAAACAGATACATATCTTGATCCTGGATCAGATCCAATTGCATTTTAGTGTTTAAAAACATTGCAGACCATGCTAGGCCCAGAGCACTGTAAAAATACATTGGATCCAGCTTATAATTTTGCATGGAAGATTTTCTGAATGCCTGAAGTATATCAGCTAAGAGGGTCACATCAAGTTTTAAATATGCCTTGTGATAATCACCAAATGTCTGGCATTTTAAATTGTTCCACATCAACTGGGCATGGTGATAATCTTCATCAGTGATTCCAGATCCTCTGATTTTGCTGTAAAACTCTTGTTGTGGTGGCAGAGAACACTCATCAAATTTAGAAAAATCTGTAACATAATCATATGGATATACACCCTTCCGCCTAATTAATTTCAGGTCCTGATTTGGAAACAAAGCACATGTGATTTTGAATTGATCATCAGATAATTGAGTGGCCAGTGTAGCCAGGCCAGCAGACAGAATTCTGTATGAATCAAGAAATCTTAAGTGAATAGGAACACCATTAACTTTAATTATTTTGCTAATGGCAATATATTTTTCATTATTTTCAGCTAAAATATTTAAATTCTGCTTGTCAAACCCCTCGTACCTGATCAAATGATGAAAATCATAATTGGATGCACCATGGCAAAATATGGGGACAAATTTTGGTCTCTGGATCTTAATATTACAGCTATTACACAGGGCCATTAAGAATTTACCATCTGTATGAGAATGGTGTTTCACCTTGATATTTGTATCTGAAAATTCAGAATCACATACCGGGCATTTTTCTGCATTGTTGAAATCTTCAATCTGTTCCTCTGTTAAAGGCAACATAGGTTTTGATTTTAATAATACATTAGATGCTATGTCATGGCACTCATTTTCTATTGTAAGTGCAAATTTTTTGATGGCATCTGCTCCCATGTATAAATCTTCTTTACTAACAACACCATCCTGTACAATCACATAACAAAAACTAGAAGGTTCATGTAACTGGTATGATGTAATTGAAGGTTCATCAGGATCTGGGCTACAGAATGCAAGAGGTTTGAGATTTGATTCAAAATCACAGACTATATATGCTGGGTGTTCCAACAGGGCTTCAAATTTTTTGAATTTGGCATTTTCACTTGGATTAGGCATCACCATATGAACAGGTTTATGGTTGCCACAGTATTTCAGATGCTCAATTAACTTGTTTTTAGCAATTTCTGTATTCACTTCCCGAACCCCATTCACCATTTTTCTACCATCAAATACAGTTAAACATCTTCTACACAACTTGAATATTGTCTTAGATTTGTCTAGTTGTGTTCTCACTAAAGCTTCAAGATTATGTATCAAAGTGTAATGATATGTGCCATCCTTTTCAATTAAGAGCAGATCAATCGGAACAGCAGAATCATCATCAAGTGTACTGATTCTGAGAGGATCTATCAAACAATTGCCAAGGTCAGTAGAACAAGTAAATACATTAATAGATAATTGTTTACCATTAATATCCCTGGCCTTTTTTTTCAAATTTATCAATATTCTGAACAGACATTGGATATTCTAAACCCTCTATTGCTTCATCAAAATCATTTTCATGCTGTTTATAATAAGTTATTCTCTAAGGATTCCTTGAAACTGGAAACAAAGCAGCTAAAATACACCACAAAAAGCATTTCTCATCATTATTTTCTATATTAACCACGGCTCTTTTGTTTTTAATATTGGCAGGTAATGGCAGATATGTAGATCCTTGTAATGGGCTGAATTCAGAAATATTAACATAGACCTTGTGTGGAGAACCGCATAGGCTCCATCCAGACTCTTTTGCTGCAAATTCAGAGTGTTTAATATTTAATTGATCTATCAAACTGCTTATTATTTTGTTAAATTTGCATTTGAATATACAGGTACAGTTTCTGTTATGTGGGGCTGTGTAAATTTTGTGCCATTTGGTTTCTTATATTGTGTAAACAATTTGAGGGGCAGCTTATAAGAGCCATTTTGTGCATTTAGAATTGCCTGCACATCAGGATTTACACTGTTCAAAAAATTCTTAATACCACATCTTGGCTCTGATACAAACCGATAATCCCTAAGTTGGTCATTAAAACTGCTATGGATAGCGTGGCTGCTTTGCTGCTCTAGCATTAACAGGTGCTTCATGCTTTCTTTTCAGACCAGATGTAGATGGTTGTGAGGGCAATATTGATGACTGTACATAAGAATTACACTTGTGCCATTTGTAATATGCCTTGCTTAATATTTTATGGCATCTTGGACACAATTTTGTGGCCTTTCTGCATTTCTTAGAGTCACAAATATGCCGGTGCCTAGACCAATTAGAACTAGATATATTTTTATTACACTGATTGCAATATTTTTGATTTGGCATTTTTGTTGTTTGTTTATATAAAATTTATTGGTCCAAAAAAGACAGAACTATGGACAATATGCCAAAACAATTATAACAGCAGCTAGTGGCTGAGCTGGTGCTTTTATACCCAAACAACAGCAATAACTAGGCTCTGGTGATCCCCAATATAAAATAGTTTTGCTCTTTTATGCTGTTGTACAACACACTTTACCAGGTTTCAGATCTGGGAGCTATCAGTTGTATATCAACTAGCAGTAATTATTCTCAAAATCTCACATGTGGAGATATTATTTTGCCACATGTATTTCAATCTTACACATTTTATCAGAACTCAAACCCAAGCCTCTTGTTTACAAGGCAACAATATTAACACTTTGCAATCAGGGGAGGCTTCACATTTGATCAGGACTCAAACCCAGAAGCCTCTTGATTACAAGGCAATAAAAACCATGGAGCTATGCACCACACTCTACGGGGTCTCAGAACCCAGGATCTATGAGCTTTATATCAATATATACATGGCGGAATCAATCTGAGGGGGGGCTCATCATTTCTACACTAGAATTCAAGATTCCAGGGATTTTGACAGAAAAACACACTGTAAACAATAAGATCATATGGGAACTTGGCATAGTTTTAAGTGTAGGCAAATCTGTCTATTGAGGTTCTTCTTTTCTACACTAGAATTCAGAATTCTTAAAATTAAGAGCATATCACACTTGAAGAATTGGGGTATAAGCCCCTCTTGGCATTGTTTTAAGTGTAGGCAAATCGGATTGTTCAATCAAATAACCTCTTCTTTTCTACACTTATAAGTTGAGTTTATATTATAGCCAATTACACTACTAACCATTATCTCAGTGGCGTGGACAAGTAGAGATTACAGTGGAGTCCATTGAGAAAGCTGTCCAAAACGTGGGTGACAAGACCAAATCCATCGAGAAAGTCATGCAGGAACAGAAGGAAGTGATGGAGTCAATGACCTCAACTCTGCGGAAGGACGTAGAGCAGGCAGCTGAAGAGAAGGTGAATTCTCTTAGGGTAGAGACAAGGAAGCTTGAAGTATCTCTGCGAAGAGAAATGCAACATCAGACGGGAACATTTGTCCAGAGGGTAAGTGAACTTCAGATTCAGTTCCAAAGATTGAATGTTCAGCCAGAACCCACTCCAGATGTTCATTCCAGCCCTTTTACTCCGGATAGGGATCTGAATCCGGATGCTACTCCTTATGAGCCGCCCCGGTTAGCTGAGAAACCTCTATTCGCTGCCCACAGAATGAAGGCTGATGGAAGAAAGATGCCTCGATACGATGATACTTCAGATGGATCGCCACCTAGAAGAAGGCCAGATTTTAAGATGCCTAGAATGGCGGATATCGCCCACATTCCTAAATTTAAAGGCGACATTGAGGCTCAGTCAGCTGAAAAATATCTTCGGGAGCTCAACGTCAGCTTTGAACTTATGCAGGTACCCGAACATTATAGGCTAGAGTTGCTTCCTAGAGTCTTTACTGATAAAGCTGAACACTGGCTTGCAGGAAATATTGATAGTTTCGTGAATTATGCCAGGTTCAAAGAAGAATTCGCTTCTGAGAAGGCTAGACAACGGCAGCTAACAGCTGTGAGAAACAGGAGATATTCCAGACTTGTCCACGAAAGTATGGAGAGCTTTGCCTGGAGCGTTTATGCGGCCTATAGAAACCTGAGTGATAACTTTAATGAGGGAGAAGTACTTAATTTGATCATCGGAAAACTTCCTTATAGAATACGAAACCTTTGTTTAGCACATGCGCCTAGAACGGTAGATGACCTAACTCATTTCCTGAAGGATTTTGAAATCTGTGATGAGCCAGATGCATGGAGGAACAAAGATGAACCGAAGGGAAAAGAACAGAATCCCTCAAGGAACTATAAAGTCCGGAACATAGAAACGAGGTCAGAAGGTTATTACAAGCGCCCTCAACATTTCACTAATGAAAGAGGAGGCAGGCGTGAATTTAGAAGAAACTCTTTCCGACCTTACCGAAACCAAAGACGTAGATCTCCTGACCCAAGAAGGATCTGTGAGGGTAGAAGTAGCCCTAGTCCTCCGAGACAACGATTTACGAGTGAGCAGAATGAGATTCGTGGACCTCCATCTCCTAGACAAAACATTACATCGGAGCAGGAGTAGGCGTAGAAACAGCGCGGGAGTTTCATCAAAATCAAAGGTCCCAGTCTAGCCAGACAAACTAGGACCTTGTCTAAATGCTTCGTTCCTGTTTAGGCAAGGGACTTCGATGGAGCGGCCCAAATTAATAGATAAAGATGTCCAAGAGTTACTAGTAAATTTCCAGCTAACAGAAACTGAAGAGACCATTTTACAGAAGGAATTGAAGTCTGCAAGGGAATCCAAAATTAGATACAGATCTCCAGTAGTGCAGGCTAAATTAATGGACTTTACAGTGACCTGTGTGATTGATACTGGAAGTGAATGCTCGATCCTTAATTATTCAATCTGGACTAAGTTAGTAGATAAGATACCTGGCATACAGATCCAGAAAGTTCCAGAGGTGCGATTGGTAGATTTCTCTGGAAGTCATAAGAAGCGTGTATGTGGAAGCAGGCGTGTGGAGTTAGAAATTGGTGGTTTAAATTTCAGTACTGAGGTTTTCATCTTAAAAGGATTTGGAACTGATCTTCTGTTAGGAATGCCTTTCTTGAAACAGCACGAGGCTGAAATCAACTTCAGGAAAAATATTGTAACGTTGTCGTTCGGAAAAACTTCTGAGCAGAGAGAGGGGAATCCATTAAATATTGATATAGTGCGGTATATCCAAAGAATCCAAGATGAAGAAGTGGATTGGATGTATAAACCCACTGACCTCAGAGAGAAGGTCGAGACGATAAATATTTTGCTCGATTCCCAGAAACAGGAGTTATTCAGTGTGCTGCTGCAGTATCTAGAGGTATTCTCAGAGAAACCAGGAACCATGGAAAGTGCTGAATGCGAGATCGTACTGAAAAGTTCTGAACCAGTTTACCGCCACCCATACCCAGTACCGCTTTTCAAAAGAAAAGCTTTGGAAAAGGAATTAGATCTCTGGAAAGCATGGAATATCATCCAACCATCTCTGTCTCCGTATCTCAACCCATTATTAGTGGTCGACAAGCCTGACGGAAGTGTAAGGCCTTGTCTGGATTTTCGTCAACTCAATGCAATCATGGTGGTCCCTAAGAGCTCCATTCCACCAATTGACGAATCTTTACAACGATTCCGAGGATCACGATACTTCAATAGTTTGGATCTAGCCTCAGGTTACTTGCAGATTCCCCTAAGAGCAGAGTGTAGAAAATATACAGCCTTTTCCTACAAAGGTCGTCAATATGAATTCCTAAAAATGCCCTATGGCTTATCGAATGCAGTTTCTACTTTTGTATCTGTTATGCACCGTGTGTTTGGACCTGAGACTGAAAGTTATTTAACGGTGTATATTGATGACCTCCTTATTTTTGATTCGGATTTTCCAACTCACTTAACACACATAGAAGAAGTTCTTCGCAGACTGGAAGAAGTCGGTCTCAAGGTGAAATTAAGAAAATGTAATTTTGTGAAAGGAGAACTAGTGTATCTCGGACATTTAATCTCTGGTGATCAGATCAAGGTAGATCCAAAGAAGAATGAAGCCATTCTAAGGTTCCCTCGCCCTAATAGTAAAAATTACGTTAGAAAATTTTTAGGACTAGCAAACCAGAAAGGCTTGACCAGAAAGGCATAAGATATTTCTTCACGACCGCCTACCACCCAAGCAGTAATACAATCGAAAGGATGAATCAAAAAATTGTAAAGTTACTCAGATTGTCCTGCCATCGTGAACATCAAAGCTGGTCTAAATTTTTAACTGAAATATGTTGGCTACTCAATAATTCGGTATCTGAAGCCACCGGCTTTGCTCCTTCAGAATTATTCTTCAACAGACCCATTCCTAACGAAGTCCTTGATCATTTCAACTGGCCTATCGACGAAGTAGACCCGCAAATCTCCAACTGGAATCAAAAGCTGTTTCTAGCCAAGTCCAAAGAGCGCTCTAGAAATATCAAACGAAAATTTAAGACTAAAGGCCATGCGCTCGAGCTGCACGAAGATGACTTGGTTCTTGTTCGAAATCATAAGCTTAGTTTGAGGAAGAATAAAACAATAGCTAAGCTCTTCGAAGTGTATATTGGACCTTATTTAGCCACTGATCTTCGGAACAACACAGCAATGTTAGTTCACCCCAGGACCAGCCAACCCGTCGACCGAGTCAACTTCGACAACCTTCGCCTCTACAGGTGTTCATCGGAGCGAAGAAGAGAAGTGGTAGGGGAAGAAGATGACCTGGTGACTAATGTGTAGGAGAAACAGACTCTTATTACCGTCATTTTTTCTATTGAATTTGAAATCAATGTTTCATGAAAATTTTTCATAAATTGTAAGATTTAAATTTCTTCAAAATTTTCGCCCGAGGAAGGGGCATATGTAACGACCCTGCTTGGTCGCCATTTAATTATTATTAGACCTTGCGTGGTCACTATATTCTTTTTAATCTGATGAAAGAGTTAAGCAGAATGTCCCTGCGAGGCGTACGCTTTTAGTTTAAATGTATTCAGTAAACGTTAACGGTTCCACCTCTACGTTTACTAGCTTCACTCATTATTAGACCCTGCGTGGTCGCTATATTCTTTTTAATGTCATTTACATTGTTCAACGTGTTGTTTAGAATAGCAGAGTCCTGCGAGGCTCATTATTAATTGTATTGTCTGAATGCACACAGTTTTAGTTTATATTGTCACATGCATCTAGTGATTTTCCCACTAGTGATTTCTCAATGTCAAAACCTGGATATTCCTCAGTACGAAGTTTGCAATATGTAAAAAAATGAGTTAGCAACGCGTACTTGTAGTTAAAATTTTCACCACCCATGCGCCACCGCGAGTATAAAACCCAGTGCAGCGAGACCGGAGCTCAGTTGGCTCCCTGATGTCAACAGGCAAACATCCAGGGTTAACTGGCCTCCCAGCCTGAGAACTAGAAGCCATCCCAGAAGGAAGGACGGAGAAAGAAGAAAGAAGAAGAAGAGCCTAGCAGCAACCTACCTACCTGGTCCGCTCGCTTAGGCTGATAGGTGCCCAGGTTCTACTTGCCCGGCTTGTCTGGGAGCACCCGGACCTTCCTTTCTAACCTGCCGTCCCTTCATAGGAGACACCGGTTGGCTTGCCAATTCCCAGCTAAAGCCGGGGGTGTCGCGGCATCCTTTAATCCTTTACCCTGCGCCCGTTATTCGGGAGTACAGATTGGTTTCAGCCAATTCCCGGCTGTGGTTGGGGTACTACGCACAACCTACTCTCTTTTACAGGGTAACCCGTGACGTCAGCGGCGACCAAGGCCCTAAATAAAATTAGGTCCCCATACTCCCCCTGGCGCCTCACAGCGAGGAATAAATTGTATGTTCCCTGCCCCCCTTATCTCTTCGAGACCAAAGGTGGTACAGTTAAAAGAACGTGCGTGGTACAGGTAAAAGCACTTGTGTGGTACAAGTAAATGCACGCGCGTGGTAAGGGTTTCAGGTAAAGACACGTGTGTAATTGTGCAACACCCTTGTGTTGAGATTATAATAAACATATCTAAATATATATATTAAGCTGGTATAGTCTTTCCTTACACCCAGAAAGCCCTGAGATATTTCTGAGTCCATGTTCTACGACTGACAAAAAGTTAGCGCATATGGGTAGACTTTTGCCGTCCTCCTAAGTGAAGTGTTTAGAGAGTGGTAATAGTGTGTAGGTGGGACGTTGCAATGGAAAAAGAAAAGAGGAGGAAAAGCTCTCTCTGTGAAGACAGAGAGGGAAAGAAGGAGAGCGAGAGAGAGAGAGAGAGAGAGAGAGATAAAGAGAAAAAGAAAGAGAGAGAGAAAATTATTTCTTTCCTTCACTCTCTTTTCCTCCTGCTTGGTATTCTCCTGTTATGTTTTCTGTTATTGCTGTTAATCGTCTATGTATAATGCTAGTCAATATTTTGTAAGTTGTATTAAGTAGCATGATTCCTCTATAATTACTACATTCTGTTTTTTCACCTTTCTTGTTGGTGTTCCTTCTGTACTTTGTTCGTCATTATCTTCTGTTTGTTCTTCTCTTACATTTCATTGTATAGTTGTTCTGTCCATCTTTCTAGTACTCTTTCTTTGTCTCCTATTATCTTCCCATCTCTCCTTTTAATCCTATCTCTTTGGGTTGATATCCCTTATTTATTCTCTTTATTGCTGCATAGTACTTTCTAATCTCTGACTGTCGACTAAGTTCTTCTATTTCTTGGATGTTCGTTCTTATCCATTATTTTTCTTTTTCTTACATGAATTATTTGCCTTGTGCCTTAGTTCTTTGTATTTGTTACTTTGCAGCATCTTCATTCTTGCAGCAATTTTTTGTTTAATTATTTGCTGACATTCTTTACCAAACCACTCTTTCTTCCTTGATGTTTTCTCAAAGCCTATTACTTTTTCTGCAGCTTCTGTTAACACTTTTAATTCTTTTCCACTTCCCTTCTATTGTTTCTTCTTGAGTATTTTCTTGTAACTTATTTATAAATGCTGTTTGGTAATTCTTCTTATTTTCTGGAGTGTCAAGTTTTGGATAGTTCCATTTTGCTCTTCGTATGTTCTGTTTGGTTGGGTTATTGCTTAATCTTGTTCTTAGTTTAATTTTTACATGAAAATGGTCTGAATCGCATTTTGGTTCTATTTGGCTTCTGACATCTGTGATTGTTGAGGAGTGTCTCTTATCTACAGGGTGGGTTAAAAGTCGCAATGCATCTAAATAAAAGAAGCCACTATGGGGATAGGTGTCAGTGAGTGTTGTATATGCATGTTGGGGGTGGGCGAAAACTTTATGATGAGGTTGATCTTGATGGCCGCCATCTTGGATTCAACTTCATTTTTTTAAATGGGAAGGGAATCGTGTGACACATAATTTTAGGCTAGAATTTTGTCATGAATTAAATGGTGTTGTCCATTTTGACGTATCTTTATTCGTGTAGGAGTTACAAAGGTTTTCTCTTCGTTCCTGGTTGACAGGACAACATTAAACTAAGCAACGCTGAACGGGTTGAGATCATCCTAATATCTAGGGGAAAGAAGTTCTCGCACAATTGCAGCCGATTTCAACGCTCACCATTAAGACTGACATCCAATTTCCCATGCCACAGTTGCATCACTGCTGTCCCGGTTCACTGCCACAGGGAGTGTGAAAGATACGCCTCGGTCTGGGAGGCCAATTTCATCAACAGATGAGGCGACAACCATCGCCGTGTTAGGTAGCTTCACCCTCAGTCCCACAAGGAGTGTGCGTAGCATGTCTCATGTGACTGGTGTTGGCAGATGCTCCATATGGCGGATCTTGAAGACACATCATTTTCATCCATTCAAGCTGCAGTTTTTACACCACCTTTCTGAAGATGATCCTGACCGCCGGCTTCAGTTTGCGGAATGGGCAACAGCACAGCTTGCAGATAACCCACACTTCGCCCAGAATGTGCTCTTTACGGACGAACTTAACTTTTACGTTAACAGGGAGGTTAACAAGCAGAACCTGCGTTATTGGTCAGACAGTAACCCACATTGGACTGATCCAAGAAGATGGTTGGACATACCAAAGTCATGGTGTGGTGCGGGATCTGGGGAACACGGGTCATTGGTACTGTGTTCATCCACAACAATTTGAATGCCGACAGCTACAAAGAGATGTTGGAGGAGCTGGTGTTCCCATCCGTAGCGACGGAGGATGGTGACTTCCCCTTATGGTTTCAGCACGACGGGGCACCACCTCACTACGGTCTGCAGATACGTGGATTACTCAACGAACAGTTTCCACAGGGCTGGATTGGCCGTCGAGGTCCAGTGGAGTGGCCTGCAAGATCCCCCGATCTCACTCCCCTGGACTTTTACCTATGGGGCCACCTCAAAGCCATAGTGTATGTGGTCAAAATCTATGATCTTCGCCACCTGGAACAGCGGATCATTGATGCTTGTGCGGCTATTACACCAGATGTCCTGTTACGTGTGCATACGGAGTGGCAGAAGAGAATGGAAATGACTGTCCAGCATGAAGGAGGCCACATCGAACACATTATGTAAAGTGTGCCACTTTTCAAAACTTGAAAAAAGAAGCCTTTGTAACTCCTACACGAATAAAGATACGTCAAAATGGACAACACCATTTAATTCGTGACAAAATTCTAGCCTAAAATTATGTGTCACACTACCCCCTTCCCATTTAAAAAAATGAAGCTGAATCCAAGATGGCGGATTTCAATATGGCGGCCGTCAAGATCAACCTCATCATAAAGTTTTCCCCCACCCCCAACACGCATATCCAACACTCACTGACACTTATCCCCACAGTGGCTTCTTTTATTTAGATGTATTGCGACTTTTGACCCACCCTGTATTTGATTTACTGTATTATCGTCTGGTGATTTCCATGTGCCCAAATGTATCTTCTTATGTGGAAAGTAGGTGCTTTTAATAACCAACCTATTTCTTATTGCGAATTGTGTTAGAAGTAAGCCATTTTCATTACTGCTTTCATGTAGAGAATGGTTATCAATTATATCTATATCACTACTTCTCACTCCAATTTTTGCATTGTAATCACCTGCAATTATTATGATATCATATTTTGCTATATTTACTATTGTTCTTTCTATACTAATGTCCAAAATTACAAATAAAGCAACAATCAGAAATTCTTTCTCATGTGTCCATTTTACCACATAATATGATCAGGTGATAGTAATATTTATGATGTCATAGACAACTTGTTTAAGATAGAAAATAGACTAACCTTAATGTGTCAGAATTCAGGGGTGCCCATCCCCCCCAAGGCCAATGGTGCATCCCCCCAAAAATCATGTCATGGGTTTCCCCCAAATCATATCATTCGCCCCCTTAAACCATATAGTAATCCCCACGAAATATTTAATTACGACAGCATGTTTACCGAACATTATAATTGATCTGCTCCTCCTCCCTAAACAGGGGTGCCATCACTCAAGACCACCCCTAAAATCAATCATCATAATCGAGAACATCGCGCGGATCCCACTTTAAACTGTAGGTTCAGTCACAATTAGCCTTAGAGTGTATAACCATTTCTTTGCAGGCTTTGAAGAATATTGATTTGATGATACTTTCTTAAGATCCCGAGATATTTAGTCTTTTCCTTTTCCAGCTTTTACTTTGGCACATTCGGGGTCGAAAACATATGGATATCTTATCCCTAAATACAGTCTCCAAGATGTAATGTTCAAACTCTTTCTCCACTACAGAAATCCCTTGACAATCTAAGATTTAACACTTTATCAAGAGCTTCCTCTCTCTCCCTTTAAATTTAATATTCAATCCTACCACCAAAATTTCCATGAGAATTTTAGACTTACTGTTAATATTGAAGAGTAGATATTGCCTAATCCAAAAAAAAAATTAATTCTCAGTCTCCACACCAGATTTTAACAACATTCTAAGACAATAGTAATACACAAAAATTGGATATCACCTTCAATTTAATGCTCAATCCCCCTCTAACTAATGTACTCGCCATAATTTAAGACCTAGATTTGGATACTGTCCCCTGCAAAGTTTAATTCAGAATCCCCCTCAGAACCCACGTGTCTATTAAGGCCTAATATATAGGAGTTCGATCCCCCCTTTTTGATAATGCCCTAAACACTTTAATTTCTTCATCTAATGGATTAAATATTTAAGGTGTAAAATTTTTACATATATTTTGGAAAAGATATAAATGTTGAATTTTATATTACACTGATGAACAAATTCAAACTTTTTTTTGCTCCTTTGAACGAAAATAGGTGATTATTTATAATTCGACCCCGCTGAATCCAAATCTGAAAGTAGAAATGCTGTATCACCTATCGTTTTTCCTGGATTTTCATTTTTTGTTTTTAATAAACATTTAATTCCCTTTGTAATAATACATCGAAGTTTGAAATTATTTTTGTTTGTTTGCTCATGAAATAGATTTAAATATTGAAGTGAATAACTATGAAATATAAAAAAATTAAAAATATATATACGTATATAGGACCAATTTTGACTGTTCAATGGCGAAATTTCATGCAAAAAAAAGGGAAAAAACACATTTTTACTCACATTTTCAAAATTTATTTCTTGAACTCTGCCGTTTGTAACTGCCACCAGAAACCTCTTATTTGAGGTTCCAACAGTAGTCTGCTAACATGTTCTCTACCGATTTTCCTGCATATCGTTTCTCCATGACAGAAATATCCTGGTGAAATCTCTCGCCGCATTCGTCACTAACCGCGCCCAAGTTAGGGGGAAAAAGTCCAAATGCGAATGTAAAAAGTGAAGTTGCAAGGACATCTTGCACCCCATGGACTGATAACACTTCAACAAGTTCTTAACAAGTTTCTTGTAGTTGTCAGCTTTCACATTTCCAAGAAAATTACAGCATACTTGTCTGATAGCAAACCATGCACATTTCTCTTTTTCTGTTAGCAATTCCACAAAGTTGTCATCATGAATGATCTCACGGATTTGCAGCCCAATAAAAATGCCTTCTTTTAACTTACTATAATTGAGTTTAGGAAATGTTTTCCTCAAGTACCCAAAACTCTCACCGTGTTTATCCAAAGCCTTAGCAAAAATTTTCATCAGCAATAACTTTATATGCAACGGTGGTAACAAAATCTTGTCTTTCTCAAGTAAAGGGTGATTCCTAACACTCTTCTCTCCAGGAATTAAGTTTTTCGTATGGACCAATCCACAATGTTGTAGTGTTTATCTTTTGTCCGGCTGTCCCATTCGCAAAGAAAGCAACAAAAGTTTGTAAACCCAGGCTGCATGCTTAACAGTAACCAATCATTTTCAGGTCTCCGCATATCTTCTAACCATATTTTTCATAATTTATCACTTTTAATATTGTATCCACATTTTCATATGTTTCCTTCATGGTGGAAGAATAGGCAAGGGGTACTGATGGGTATATATTCCCATTATGCAACAATACTACTTTTAAACTATTCTTAGATGAATCTAAAAATAGTCTCCACTCGTTTGGGTTGTGACTCCTTCCAAGTTCTTGCAGAAGGCCTTCTACATCATTGCAGTAAGTTAACTCATTACTAACAGAAAAAAATGTGTCAGTGATTGTTGGCGTTTCCGATATGACACCTTAACTCCATCTTGTAATAAATTCCACCCTCGGAGACGAGAACCTAATAATTCTGCTTGAACTTTAGAAAGGTTGAGGTCTCTGACTAGATCATTTAGTTCGGATTGGGAAATAAAGTTATATATATATATATATATATATATATATATATATATATATATATATATATATATATATATATATATATATATATTTGGATCAGGAAAATTTGGATCGGTGTTTGAATATGAGGGTCCAGGTTCGTCATCTGGAGAAGCACTGCTTGGTTCTGTTTCATCCACTGTCCATTCTTTAGGAGGCTTAGGAATTGGTATAAAATCATGACTCATAGGTTTCTTGGCTGAAGGAACATCAGGATAAAATATAGAATGTTTTGATTTAGAACTATATCCGACTATGTTTGTTAAACAGAAGTAACAATCCATAGTATGATCTTTCTGTTCTGTCCATATTACAGGGTTTCTGAAGGGCATTGGTTTGTGAGTGCCATTAAGCCAACCATGTAAAGTTCGTGAACAATTACAACAAATTTTACCTGGTGCCTAGCTTTTTCCCCTCGTCTACTTTACTTCCAAAATAAAACTCATATGCTTTTTCACTATAGGAGTGATAGTATTTCTCTGTGACTTCGGAGTAAATTCTCCGCAAACATAACAAAACAAGTTCGGGTTATTCACACATTTGCGTGACATGGCGAACTCATTAATTGAGTTATAATATATTTCTTTAAAAAAACAATTATGAATGCTCTGATCGTTTTGTTAAAATACAACTTACACTTCACTTCACTATACACAATATTACATTCACAATTTCACGAACATACACAAACATAAAATACGTCTACTCGCGAAGGCTACTCGCGAAGTTATCGGAAAGGAAGTTAAGACTCTACTAACCCACAAAAGAACAAATTTTAACAGAGAAACTGGAAATTACTCTATTGCCAAATGTTTCCTCCACGAAATATTAAGTGCCAGTCATAAACACACAAGGTCGCTAAAAGGTTCTTATCCATTTGCTAGAAACCAAACGTTAAGCCGGATGCGGAGCAGGGTGCGGAGACCTGAAACCATAAAACTATAAAATGTGGGTGTTCTGCAAAAAATTTAGGTGATACAGGAAAACGGATGTGATATTCGTTAATAGCACATCTGAATACATACAGATCACTTAGTTTTATTTAAAGGAGTATTTCATTGTTTATCAGTGTTATTTGAAGGGAAAAAATCCCCCCCTAAAAAATCTCGATGGTGCCTGTGCCATAACCCCCCCCCCCCTGTGGGCACCCCTGCCAGGATTTATCAACAAAAAAATCCGATAGCAACAGGTTAAACTTGGCAAATTTATCAACAAAAAAAATCACTTGAGGAAAAGATTTCGGTTTGTTGCTTTAATTTTGGACACTAGTGTAGTTGATCATAGAACTGTTCTTTTTCTACATCTTCTTTTTCATTAGTTGGAGCATGTACTGACAGTATACTAATATTTTGTAATTTACCCTTGATTCTTATTTTACATATCCTCTCATTAATTGGTTCGAATGATACAACTCTTTCTCTTAGTTTTCTGTTATTATAAACCCTGTTCCATATTGTCCTGTTTCCACTGTTGTTCCACTATAGTATACACTGTAGTCTTTTTTGTCTATTTTACCATTCCCTTGCAGTGCAACAATATCAATTTTGCATTGTGTGATTACATTGGCAATTTCTTGCATTTTACCTGGTCTTAACATTGCTCGTATGTTCCATGTTGCTATGGACCAATCATATACCTTGTTCTTGCCTGGTTCATCATCTGTGTTTCCCATCCTTATCCAAGGCTTATGTGCAGGTTTCTTAACAAGTTGCTGTTTTACAAGGTGTGGTTGTCAGCCTAACGCTCAACCATTTAACCCTTGGTGGGGTTTTTCTGTTGGGGTTTACTCCGCTAGATGGTCGCCTAATAAGGCTATGGAGCCATCTCCATATGTCATTGACTTGGGTTTCCGTCCCTTAGACCAGTTGCTTTCACCACAGCTCTTGAGCCTGGTCTGCCCTTCTTTTGCTGGTTTTGGTTCACCCTGGTTACCTGGTACCCTCCACATCTGGAGGGCGTTTCCTTATCTGCCACCTAGGGAGGCACCTGATGTGGGCTAGCAACCCAGCACAGGAGATACAATAATTGCTTATTGCGAAATAGTGATACCATTTATGATGAAGAAAAAGTTCCCATAAAGTCTTACAAGTCAGAATCATCTATTACCATTTAACATTAAACAGTTTAGTCTATGTTCAAGTATACATGCCTGTTTTAAGATTTCGGAAGAATTGATTTTGAATCATATCTCTATCAATAAGAGGCATAAATTTCAACATGCTCAACATATCATTTTTTTCACTTATGAAAATAAAATAGTTTCAATTTTAGCACAGTAATCTCAGTAGAGCGGCATGTAATATTCTGAGAAGTACACTCACTTACGAATCTTTTTCTTTTCCCGAACTCAGAATTAGATGAAAACTTACACACAACAAAATTTGTTTCTGGTTATAGAAGATAGAGTAGGCGTTTTAGTTGATAAAGGACCTCCACAATATTTGGATAATTTAGGAACAGACTGAAAATCCAAGAAATCAAACTTATGCAATTGTAAAAATATGAAACTTTTTTTTCTTTTATTGTCTTCATTATGTATTCTAAGCAGAGAAACCAAACTCTATATTTCATTTTGAGCCATTTATCTTTCTGGGACACTGTGAGCAGAATCTACTTCTTCGAAATTATAATGTCCTAGTTCTGAAAATTTCTGATGACTCTCCAAAATTGTTGAATTCCTTTCGAAAGAGTACTTTAGAGCAAAACTCTTGATAGAGTACTTGTTTTGGGGAGTACAACTGTCAGACCACAGAACAAACCTTTTAATATTTGGATGTTCTCAAGAATCATAGATATAACTTTGACAACTGCACTTGCAATACGATTGGCAGATCTCCCACTCATTCTTTCATGTCACAAAGCACAATATGTGTTGTTGTCAACAGAACAGGGTGCTGTTTCATATCACATTTTTCTCCCTCTTACAATAAACATTGAACACTGATGCTTGTGGAAGGCCTATAACATTATGCAAATCAAAAGTAACAAAACATGTTACTCCATTAGAAGATATTTTGACACTCTAATGATGTCTATTGTCCCTTTCTAATTGGCCCGATAAATTTCTAGCTTCTTGTTCAGTGAATGCCTACCTTCCTTCCATTTTCTTTAACAACCTTATGTTAAACTCACTGTTGAACATTTTTCTGTAAATACACAACCTCAATGAATTTTCTATGTGTTCACAGCAGAATTTAAACATTTTCATCACAGTTAGTTAAAAGTTCTTCTAGAGACTGTCGATTAGTGTCTGAGTGGCAATAATGAGATTCAATGCATGGAAATATATTGATGGTTACTTGGTTGCATGAGCCTTCTTGATAAACGCATCTGTATTCTTTCCTCCATGAATACCTACACTTTCGCTTATCCATCAGAGCTAAATGATAATAGCGGATTCTTCATTCACTTATGTCTAAAGTTTAAGGGGGAAAAAATCTTGCACATTTTCTTTGAATTTGCCACTGAAAGGAAGGAAACAATTGAAAGTCAACTCCTTCTGCTGTTTTTGTTTGCTGTTTTTTTGTGGGATTTCACTTGCCTATTAGAGTACTGATTATAAAATGTCATTAAGGTTTTTTTAAAAACAAATACGTATTCTGCTTATGCTAAATGGTATATTGTCATAACTACAAAAACCTTATTTATAATAATATAAAAATTGTTCTGTGATGTCACATATCCTATATATTTATGTTACTCAGCATGCAAAGTATTGCTACTTTGCAATATGTCACATGTATCAAGTCTTAACTTGTAAGATGTTTTCTAAGAGCCATAAATCTTCACACACTGAAAATGTGGTCTAACAACAGAACATCAAAGAAAGTATCATGTCAAATGGTACAAAATGACTGTGTTGATTGGCAATGGAGATTCAAAACATCATCCTACTCAGCTTACTTCATGCAGAAGCTGCAGTAGAGGAAGAAGGCAAAATAGATCCAACGCAACCTGATTCCACAATGCAACAAAGCTCTGTGTGGATGTCATTGAACAAATGGTGAGAAAATACACCACTGACACCATCAATAGACAAGCCATATCATTTTAATATTCTGCATATTGCAGCCATCACTGCATCCTTCACACCCAGCAAGACTTTCATTTGGAAGCTGGGAGAGGAGCTGGGAGAAGTATTTCTGAAGAAGCCACAAGTAAAAAAGGGGAGAGGAAGCATATTAGGAATGGAAAGGTGGAAATCGGCAACAATACAAAGAAGAAGATGCAGTATCAAGTAGGTGGATTCAATAAGAATTAAGGTTTAAATGCTCTGCATGGCATGTGGAAGAGCTGCGTAAGTATCATGTTCCAGGGAAGATAAGGTTCTGTGCTTCAAGTGTGTGTAGAAAGCAAACCATTTTGTATTATAGTATCCTAAAACATATGTAAAATGATGTCGCTACTCTAATTAGAAGAAAAATAAATATAATTTGCGTGGCTTCTGGATATTTTGTGTGTTTGTTTTGTTCTTGTGCAGCAGAAAAAAATGTTCTTTGTTTCATGTGTGTATAACTAGCAAATATTGTGTCATATTAAAGGTATAATATGTAACAATGTTGTTCTAATAAGAAAGTGTTATGTCAGGTAATATTACATGGAGGTCAAATTGACTGCTTCCTGTAAATCTAGTGTGGTAAATTTTTTCATAGTTCTAGTGTTAAGTCAACTTTATGCACAAATAGCCTAATTGGAACTGGACCTACATTTTAAAATGGGATCTGAACTGTGTGACTCCACCAGGAATTGAACCAAGGACCTCTTGATTACAAGGTGAAAATGTTACAACTATGCTATCAGAGAGGCCCCTCAAGAAGTGTGCCATGAAACAAACAATGGTAATCAGATGACATAAGGATTAGGCCATATACTGGGTAGTATTTCCAAGCTATAGAAGTCCTGAATTTTCTTCTAGACCAAACATGACCTGTGACATTGGACACTGTCACACTGCATGAGGACATTATATTGAGCAATGGTGGATAACACTGAAGCAGAATATTCAACTGGATGAGAAGAGTTGGAATCTTTTGTAATTCTGTTGTAGGATGGATGCACTATCCCTTCAGCTTATATCTTGTAGATCAGTGTTCGGAAAGTTACTTTTAAAAAGGTAACTAGTTACAGTTACAGCTACCTGCTTAAAAAAAGTAACAGTTACAGTTAAAGTTACTCATTTTAGAAAGTAACTCAGTTACAGTTACATGTCCTTCAAAAGTAACTATAAGTTACTTTTACAGTTACTTTCTGCTGAAAATTTTCTTGCAACCAAATTACACAAATCGATTATTAATTATAGGTAAAGGTAAAGGTAAAGTGTTCCCCTGTGCTTAGCACCACGCCATGAAGGCGTATAGGGGGTGTGGGTGTAACGCCCCACACTTTCTTGATCCGGTCGTGAGTAGGGGTGATGTGATCAGCATCACGCCCCTGACCGCCTTTACCCCCCAGGGTTTCCCCCAGGTACCCATGTTATTCGACGCTGGGTAGGCGCCGGGGCCGCTTTCACCGTTAGAAAAGTTCCCGGATTTGAACCGGCCGGGGATCGAACCCGGAATACCTTATTTTGTAAAGACTAACATGTCTTTTACTTATGTTACTGGTACATAATATAAGTCTTCGTATATTAATATTTATTACAAAATAGAGTGTTCTCCTGTGCTTTGCACGACACCATGATGGCATATAGGAGGTGTGGAGTTAGAGCCTCACACTTTTTTGATCATGGTTCGAAGGTGAGGCTGATGAGATCAGCACCACGTCCCTGGCATGCTTTACCCCCCCCCCCCCCCATTTCCAGGATTTTCTCCAGATACCCACTTTATACGATGCTGGGTGGGTGCTGGAGCTGCTTCAACAGGTGGAAAAATCTCGATTCTCCCCCACCAAGGATCAAACCCCAGGTCTATCGCATGGTAGTCAGGCACCCAAATGACTTTTTTTTAAGGAATACCCTATGCTGTAGTATCCCCTGTTGTTCACATCTTCTCAATTTTTACATATGTCAATTTTCTGTTTTCTGTATTATCATTGGAACAAACACAAACATCCATGTCCGAAACGAATTAGAATTCGGGAATCCTGACATATAGTCTGTTGTGCTAACCACTCCACCACGGAGGTTGACCTGAGCTACTGCGACTTAAATATTTGTATTTATTTTCATTGTTGTTCTTAAGGAATGTCCATTGGAGTGGGGGGATTCTAGAAACTGTATAGAAAGAGAGAGAGAGATATCACTCACATAGAATATATTCTAAGAAGGGAGGTCTGTTTTGCATAAAGGGCATGTCAGAGAGAAATAAATTTGTTGTATAATTTCAAGGGTTTATGAACCAGAAAATGATAAAAATTATAATGTAGTAGCCAGTGGTGGCGAATGGGTTCCAAATATTGCTTAAATATGTCTGTATTATACAGTGATGCAACCACAGGGGCGAGGGGAGTCATTGCCCCCCCCCCCCAACCTTTGATGGAAGTCAATTCTAGGGGGGCAAGGAGGACAAACATTGATGGCCAAGTTTTCCTGCAGTGGGGCACAGAGGAGCAATTACCCCTTTCTATTTCAAATTTTATGCAAATAAAAATACATTTTGTAAATTTTTATTGATTGCTTCTCTCGCATTATCTGATTTTCTCGTTTTCGTCAAGTTCACAGCTGCAGCTAGGGGCAGCGGGAGTCGGCCATGGGTACTGAATGATCTAAGTGAAAAAAAGTTGTGAAACAGAGAATGCCTTAGTGCCCCATGATATTATTTGCTCCTTATTAGGAGCAAATTTGAGGAGGGGCATCAAACATTGACGGCCAAGGAGACCTGCAGGGAGGAGCAATTACCCCCTTCAATTTCAAATTTTATGCAAATAAAAATACACACATTTTGTAAAATTTTCTTGCTTGCTTCGTTCGGACTGTCTGCTTTTCTCATTTTCTCCAAGTTCACAGCTGTAGCTAGGAGTGGCGGGAGTTGACCATGGAAACCGAATGATCTGAAAAAAAATTTGTAAAAGAGCGAATGCCAGGGCATCTAAGCCCCGCGACAGGTTAACCTTGCAGCAACTTTTCGCATATATAGACCCAAACGTACGCGCAGAAAATAGTTCCGCTGCAATACTGCGGATTTTCTCACTGTCTGTGATATGAACAGCTAAGCGGTTAAGGTGAGACTGGAACAGGGATGCTGAGTGCCGCTCTAGAGTGGATTGATACATAAAACCTGCTGCAAAGTTAACCTGACGCGGGACTTAGTGAAATTACTTGCGCCCTATTAAATCAATATTGTTTTTAATTTTTCAAAAATTGGATCTAAATTTTTTTTTGCTCGCAATGTGCTTGTTTTCTGTAATGTAATGTATTTAAATAATATTTGTTGTACATTTGTATTGAATAAGCTTTGAATACGTACACAATTTAGTGTTAGCTTGTTGCATATGTATTTTCTTATTTTATGTTGCTCCATGTTGCATATATGTAAAACATATGTTGTACATGAAAGTTATACATATATCTTGGGAATGCATTTACCATTCATTTTCTGCCATTCAAAAATACAGTTTGTGTGCTCGATTTCCATTATTATCTAATGCAAAATTGATGGTGTTTAAAAAATATTTGAAATCGTTTGTTCAAAACAAATGCTTTAGTACAGACTTCTACCCCCTTTAATCGTAATTTATGAGGATAACTACTACTACTACTACTACTACTACTACTACTACTACTACTACTACTACTACATAATCATCATCATCATCATCATTATTATTATTATTGGTACGTATATCCTGGTATTTGCCCCCTTAGATAAAAATTTGTGGTTGCACCTCTGTTATTATATTTTTCTACAAATATTGTCTGCAAAATAATTTGAGTAATTAATTCGGCATAAACGGAGCGGGCAAATATTCTACCTTTTTGGGTTGGAGCACGTCATGGGCCTTGGGGGGATGGGAACCCCTGACGCTAACCACTCTGTTAGGAGGATGGCATATTGTGCTTTCAACACCCGGTTGAAACGAACGGATACTTCTCTCTCTCTCTTTCTCTCTCTCTCTCTCTCTCTCTCTCTCTCTCTCTCTCTCTCTCTCTCTCTCTCCCCTCTCTCTCTCTCTCTCTTCCTCTCTCTCATGCTTGTTTTTGAAAAATGCAAATTAATTTGTTATTCATTTTTGTGTTATTCTCTTATTGATTTGAAAAGTTTCCCCTTTTTCATTGTTGACTATTTCAGCGTAAAATGGCCATCTGTGCATTATCTGGAATTACCTCAATAAAAAAATAAATAGCCTTCATTTCGCTTTCTCCTTCATTTCTCACCATACATTTCTAACAATACGTTCAAAATTCACAACAATAAATTAACAACCTACAAGACAACAATAGGTATAACTCAGACAACAGAGTAAAATGATGCAGTCAGTGCTTCTTTAATACAATTCAATCTGGCTTGGAAATTTAAAAGTATTCAACGCTTAGAGTACAAAGTGCACGTCCTTTTGAAGGAGCGGTTAAACAATGGACACAATGTGAAGGCCTGAAATATTGTCACTTAGAAATACAACCAACGAAGCATTGCAAAGTGATGGAACTACAAGGTCCAAGAAATGGTACATTCAGGTAATTCAATTAAGAATTGCATATGCTCGAAATTATATAACATACATTCAAATTAGCAAAATCGAGAATTATAAAATTCTTTTCAATTTTCGGGTTTCAAGTATAAACAGTGATACATATTCGCATATTTATAAAACCAGATAACGTGAAAACAGTGATTAGGTGAAGGGTAATATGTTTGATGATTAGCAGAAATATTCCGACATGTCCATTCAGGGAAATTTTTACACACTTCTCATATTACATCAGTGTAAGAGAGATCTACATTTCTAGCTACTGCGTATCATCAGTATTTTTTACTTTTATGGAAAATAAATAAAACAGAAACTGCAAAGTGATATCGAAGTAGTATCACATCATAAGTTAAATTGTTTTGCACATATACACATATTTGTAATAATATATAAGAGTGCTGGCCATAAACTCTTATTTTTTTTTATTAACTTGCATAATATGTATATCTGGAGAAAATTCGAACTTCAATAGCAGTTTCGGCCATCGGCCTAAAGTTAGGCAACACATACAACACATTTGCAGTGAAGTTAGTATTTCAGGATCTAGATGCTCACTTGTATTGGCGGTGACTGTACAGTGGGATGTATAAGCATTACCAAGCAAATTGTCCATCTCACCATACTTCTTCTCATTGTTTTAGTTAATGAGAGCTTCAAGATTTGAAACCAAAACCAGCTAACAAACTCTGTTCCCAACTACGTAAGAGGCAATGCTTAAAAAAACATGGTCCCAGGTTCGAATCCCACTTGGGCTTGGTTCTTTGTGAATATCCATTCATCAATTTCATCATTTCATCACTCATCCCCATCTTCGCAAATTGGCCAAGAGGCACAAAACGCGAAGTAAAATAAACTAAATCAATCAATCAATTAAAAATTATGCATGGGAAAATTTAACTAAAATATCCATGAAAAAAATGCTTAGAAATACTTGTGCATCACACTGTACATGAACGAAGGCGATGTTCACAAGTCATTGAAGGAATTTCTGATGTCAAATAATTTTTTAAAACAATAAAGCACCATTTAAACTGGTTAAATTAAATGTTTCAACAAGGTGACATGTAATTGTGTATTATATAGATAGTAGGTACAGGGTGGCTCAAAATGACGGGAAAGTTTTGAACTGAGATTAATAAAAGAAAGCACATACCTTTGAAACATTTAGTGAAGCCAGTGAATAGTTGTTGAATTTGATACCGTTAAGTTATTTCTTTAAGATAACATCTGACAGGATGACCACCTTCTCTGCGGAGACATTCCTGCAGTCTGTAAGAGACATTTCGCATTGTGAGAGACTTAACTTTGCAACAGAAATCCTGGCAATTTTCTCTAGTATTCGTGTCTTAGGGTTTTCTGTCTTCTGAGATGATACCACAAGAAGAAATAACATGCTGAGGTCAGGCAATCTTGGTGGCCAGGCAATGTCACCGTTCCTTGAAATATGCTTTGACGGCAAAGGCACGATGGACATCATTACACTGCTCCATGATTACTAAATGAGAAGACGTTGTGAGCAGCTTCGTATATGCCTTTCAGTGCTACCAGGGTTGCCAGGACACGATTCAAAATTTCCCGATCTTTTGAGTCAGCCAGTATAGTTCACGAACATACTTAAAGACTGCCACAATACAAATAACGTGTTCAGCTGATACTTTAATGTATCCCACGATCACTTCATTGATCAGTTTTATTTACACGAGGGATGCTATGCAAACTAAGAAGCAGAACTGACAAGATGGTGCAGTGTGCATGAAAACAAGAATTCCAATCTTCAATTTTTATAGGAATTCAGCACCGCTAGATGATAAGTTTTGTTTTAAATGTCTTCTCTTCTATTGCCTGATCAGAAAATAACAACGTATATGTTGTGTATTTTTCTAGTTCTTTGAAATAGCAACTCAGTAATAGATGATTTCGCCCACAATTCATTGCACCATATTTTTGGCAAACAGATAGGATCCCGCATTGAACACATGTCAGGTAAGCATTGTGCTTTTTGGTCTTTGTCGAAGTGATTGAAGATATGATAATAATATGTTAATAAAACAGTTCTAATAAAGTTTAATCCAGCAAAACAAATAAAAAACTTAAATGTAATTATTAACAATGAAGTTGTCAAAGAATGCAATGCAATAAAATTCTTAGGAGTATGGAGAGACACAAACCTGTCTTGGGTCATGCAAATTACTAATTTAACTCAAAAGTTTAACAGGCTATGCTACATGATGAGAATTTTGAGAAATGTTTTAACTTTGAATGATTTAAGGACAGTATATTTTGGACAGATTCAACCTGTACTTACATATGGTATCTCTTTCTGGGGCAGTTCACCCAAAATGCAGAAAATTTTTATTTGGCAAAAACAGATATTAAAAATTATGAAGAATGTATCCCTCTCAAACCCAACAAAACAAATTTTCAATGAATTTCAAATATTACCTCTTCCATGTTTGTACATATTAGAAACATTGTACTTTATTCATACAAATTCTAAAATCTTCTCAAAAAATCTAGACATACACAAGTACAGCACTCGTATGCATAACTCCCTCCACCTATCTACTGTCCGCACATCCAAAACACATAGTGGTCTAGGATTTCAAGGTGTAAAACTCTATAACAAGCTGCCAGAGGAATTCAAGAATCATAATCCAACCAAATTTAAAATAACAGTAAAAAGCTTGCTTCTGAAGTATTTGTTTTATAGCACAGAGGAGTAGTTGGATCATATTTTTAGCCATAACCTTTGATTTTTCTTCTATTTTTATGTTCACTAATAGCCATAATCTTTGATTTTTCTTCTATTTTTAAAGTTATTCTATACTCTTTTATACTTTTTAATATGCATAAGTATGTGTTAATTCCTTTGTAATCATACATGTAATTAACCTATCCCATATCATAGTGCTATTTGTACTTATAAGATCAAGTGGATGGAAATAAATCCTATCATATCATATCAGACTGTCTCCTGACTGTTAAACTAATGTAGTAGCAGTGTCATATTGTTTAATTGATTGAAATGAGAATTTTGTACATTTTGGGGGAGGGGACCAAATACATTCGAGGGCATGTGTTAATTCCTTTGTACTCAAAATTACACATGTAATTGACCTATCTCATATCATAGTGCTATTTGTACTCATATGATCAAGTGGATGGAAATAAATCTTACCTTATCTTATCCTGATCATATACAGGGTGATTCAAAAGTCTCTTGTCATTTTAATCAGAAATCATTTCATTGACAAAATTGATAGTACTGCTGAAAAGTACTCTAGAACAGAAGACAAACTGAGTACATTTCAACGTGGTGGCCCTGTAAGTCTAAGCATAGCATCCACCTCTTTTGCGTAGACTGGAACACATGATCCAATATATTTTGCGTGATCTCTCCTGTTGCTGCAGCTACTCCATGCGTCTATGGTGTTGATCTTTACTTTTTACATCCTAGACTTAATGAAACCCCAGACAAAAAAGTCTAGGGGAGTCAGATCTGAGAGTGAGCCGCCCAAAGTCTTGGTGAGCCACGACCAACCCAGATATCGGGGAGGTAGTCCCGAATGATTCTGGCAAAATTGGGGTGGTGCACCATCTTGCTCGAAAAGAATAGTGTCCTTCATCCCATCCAGAACACCATTCATTAACCATTATGGAAAATATCACGAGAATTTTGAATCACCCTGTACATGTACTTTTTACATGTTCTGAAGTTCTACAGAAATGGTGAAAAGTGTGTGAAGTGGTCAAAACCAAATTTTCTTGCTGTACATTTCTTAACACTAAAATCTGTTTGCCCGATTTCTTCCCAGAGTACATTGCGTGATGACATCACATTGAATATCATCCATTTTAAACGAAATCAGCATTCATTTTCATTCACAGAGAATATCTGTCTCATATTCACGGTAAAGTCACGTGTATTTCTTTGTTCGGTCATCGGTTTAATTTAATAATTCATCCTCATTGTCACGATTTGAAAGAATTAGAAAAATTTGACACTAAAAAACCGAAAAACAATTAACAAATAACAAAACATTTTGGGCTCTGCAGTTCCCGATTTTGTATTTTTTTTATTATTTTTTTTATTATTTACAAAGTTTTGAGCTCTGGAGTGCACGTCCAAAGGAAGGAGCGAACATTATTGAGATAATAGGAACGTGTTATAAAATTCATTTGTGTGTCCAGTGCTGTAGTCAAGGGTACACAGCGGTATACGCACAACACCCTCTGCTAGCATGTCTCTTCTGCTACAATGTGTATATCTTCTTCTTTGTTCTCGTTGATATTTATGCATGTCATTTGGTCAATACTCCAGTGAGGTTATAATTCGGGTGCAAATTATGGTTGGGAAAGGGGAAACAAAGGTTCTGGAAATGTTCTCAAAAAGGTTCAAAAAAGAGGTGTTGATAAAATGCTTTTATCCAATGCTCTCTTTTCTGTGCCTTCTGTATAAGTGCGTTTCACCTATGTCACAAACTGTTGCATTGTGGGACTGAGCAGCCATGATTGCGGCCAGTTTTCTTAAACATATGGAATTCAAGCGGGCAAGCGAGAGATTTCAACCTTGTTTACGATGGTACTGTGCCGTATTCAGTTGCTTAACAGAAACTCAACGTTCATCCTCGAATTTTTCGGGAAAGAACAGAAGGTGCGCTTCATGGCACGGAAATCGATAATTATTCATCTGAAGATACCGTGTCGTCTGGTTGGCGAGAATATATCGTGCCAACATTACTGAACAAAGCAAATATTACAGTGCATGCAGTGAACATTTCCTCTCAGCTAAGTTTATTTGTGCCACCTTTCTCTGTGACCTTTAGTACAAATGGATCGAACTGGTGTGTTTAATCATACTTGCAATAGTGTTTCTTTGTTTTTTTTTTGGTAGAAAGGTGCTGATGCTTCTGATAAGTTTGATGATAAAAATGATAATATTCAAAGTTTAGTTCATCTTGATAATTGTACTTTTATACTTGATTATTTATTATATTTTGTTTGTTAAAGCAAACTGTTACTAATTGTTATTTGATCCATTAGAAAATGTGCTGGTAGTAGGCTTTGCATACTGTCAGAAAAAAAAACACTGCTATCAAAGTATCCCAAATTGATTGATTGGTTTGGTTCATTTTACTTCGCTTTTATGCCAGTTTTGGCTAATCATGAAGATGAGGCTGAGTGATGATATGTTGAAACTAATAAAAGCAAATCTAATCAGAACACCCATGCTCAGCAAAACTTATCAGAACACCCATGCTCAGGCTCGGATTTGAACCCAGGACCCCTGGTATCCTAGCACACTGTGTTAACTACTCCACCACGGAGGCTGGTATATCCCAATTGTTAAAGCAAGGAGTTAAATCACTGTTTTTGAGCAACTCAACATTTTAAGTTACAGCGCTTGAACAAACCTTAAAGGGAAACAGAGAAGATAATGGCAGAGCCTTGAAATTATTACTAAACCTGTACTGGATGTAAATATTTCAAGCCGAATCCAAACCAATAATAAACGAAAAGGAATTGATTCCAGGTAGCTCGGTCAAATCATTAAACAGATGTGAACTAGAGTTGGAAAAAGGTTTAGGCCCCTTTTCATTTCGTTATCGTCCATTTCTTATGGATCTACACTGCAAAATTTTGCAATTTCTCCATATCTTTTTGTGTCGACTGTGCAAAGAGCTTGAACACGAAAACTTACTGCCATTTCCAGATGGCACAACATTGTCATTAATTATGTGCAATGTCACCGAAATTTTACACAGTATTAACAACAAACGTACAGTTGGTGCAGGTGTAACGAACGCTACATACAAAGAGAATGGATCCCATTCTCCTACGTGGTGGATAGTTCATTGCAGATGACAAATAACTCGGCCGAAAACATGGCGGCGGTGTGAATTCTGAAGTCACATGAAACCCACCTACTGTTGAAATTTGTGTTTCTCTCGCGGGTCTTATCTTGGGAACTATTGGGGCTACAATGATTATATTATACCATTTTAAAGCTCCCGTTCTGCTCTACAAGAAGAGTGAAAATCATTTATTTTTCTGTCCATTTTTTTTAGCAAGGCATGAAAAAAAGAAAAAAAGAATGTGCTGAAGCATCAAAGAGGGGCTAAAAAGAGAATAAATGTGCTAATCTCACGAAAAGGTGCAAAAAGGTACAACAAACATTGTTCATTTTACTTGATTCATGTCCTAAATGTATAAATGTATGAGACGATCAGTGTGAAAACAGCTAAATTTTAGGAGCGATGGTGCACCTTAAAATCCGTTCCCTTTTTATGATCCTCAAGTGTCAACTTTGTGAGTAGCTTGTCGCTTCGGTGTGAAATTTCCTTAAATAATGTTCTTCTTTCTATTTCTCGAGGACTGTAAATAGGTATTCTTATTATTAAACGCAACAATTGCCATCTGTTGTATTTCAGTTTTAAACAATGAGAGAATGAGAGAAAAGAGAACTCTTGTTATTTATGTTCATTCTTGTTTTCTTACATAAGTATATTTCCAAGATTTTCACTTTTAGTCCAAGTAGCCATATTATCTTTTAACACGTTACACCAATTGATAATATACAAAAGCAATATCAACAAGAAAATTCAATATAATAACATGTTGCACTTAGGCTGAAAATTACTACTGTAGTCTTTATGTTTAAATGCAATCATTAGAATATGCGTTCATATTTTTATTATTTCAAAAATACCTGCTCTATTGCGATATACCTCTCTCATGCCAATTATGTGTATACGATAGTCATCAGTATTCTACCAAAAATGACATTTTTTTCAGAGGTTCAATGATTTCTGACATATATTTAATTTAAGATAACCCAAAATAAATGGAAACCTGGTCTTCACTTAAACTTTCATGAAAATTAGCATATGCCATGTGAAACCTTTGGGATTACAGCATTATTTGTGTATTTTTAGTCATTTTGCTGGCAATTAGCACACACATAATAGAATGTTCACTACACAGTGCAGAATGATTTATGCCAGTGCTTATTATAAACCCAAATACATATTTAATTTTCCTCGTGACACACAGAATGCTACAAACATTAGACACAAGTACAGAAACAGTTGCTGTATAGGGAGATACTAATCATGCCAACTGTATTGTGCAAAAACTGTGTTCAGCTCAGAGAACATAGATTACTAACCAGCTGTTGATACATATGAAAAAAAATGACAATTGATGAACAGTGTAAAACATACAGTATAAAAGATTACCTAGGTACAATTTCTTCAACATAGACACATTGGGACTAGACCTACTAAAATTGAATAAGAGATAATGATTTATGCAGAGACAAATAACTTTGTGGTTGTGACGGTCCTGTGAATCCTCACAATATAATTAATTATATGTTTATTGAAATTATTAATTTCATATTATACAAATCACTTTATATTAACGATTCAAAAAAATGTATAATTATTACTTTGTACAACGTTAATTATGTTTCATGTTATTCATTGCACTATACACTGTATAAACGAGATATTTGGAATTCTAACGTTGCTATAGCAACGAGAATCAATAGTCATTATGTGGTAGTGTGTCTGACAAAAATGGAAATATAAGTAATAGTGAACTGCATATTGCTCAGTTATTTCACTAATATATAGACCCATAGAAGTTGTATCTTCACCTTCGCGTTTTAGTTTCAAATATTTATGAACGAAATATAATCGTGCAAATGATTGAATTGTGAACGTCACGGTATAATTGGTGGTCCAGTATTGTGGAACGTTATCAGCACGATCTTGAGTGATGTGTTTTGCGTGTTAACTTACATCATTGTTCTCGTGAATCTAGTTTGTACATAAATTTATATTATGTACGGATCAAGTAATCCTTATAATCTGAGATCCAAAACAAGTCTTACAGATAGATCTATAAATTGTGGTGATGAACCTGATGAATCACAAAATAAGAATTATGCCATGAATATGGTGAAGTGCTGCAAAGATCCCGATAAGGAAAGGTTGGTAGCTTGTGAAAATTGTGGCCATTGGTATCATTTACAATGTTTGGGTTTGTCTGATAAGCATTGGGAGTTATACCAGTTAAATGAAAATTATTTCTGTACAGATTGTGATCCATCTTATGATCCGTTCAGTATTGAAGCTTTTGTGCAATGGAAAAGAAGTCAAGAAAATGTTCAAGAAATTGACATTCGTCCTTCTGTGTTGGCAGAGACGTCAACAGGGTAAAGTAATGTACCTTTTCAAATGTTTGATCTGCTGGCAGAGTTAAGAAAAATCAGCGAGTCACAACAGATGGAATTTACAAAAATTAGGGAAACTCAAGATTCTATGAGGCAAACTCAAGAGTCTCAACAGCTTGAGTTTACAAAAATGAGGCAAACTCAAGAGTTTCAACAGCTTGAGTTTACAAAAATGAGACAAACTCAAGATTCTATGAGGCAAACTCAGGAGTCTCAACAGCTTGAGTTTACAAAAATCAGGGAATCTCAACAGGAAATTCAAAATTCACAGCAACTACTCAAGGTTGAGTTCCACGAATTGAGTACATCATTACGAAAGGAATTAGCTGAAGTTGCTGAGTCCTGCAAATTAACTACACGTTCATTAAATCAGGAAATGGAAAGAGAACTGCAAGGACTAACAGAGAAAATCAAGGAAGTCAACACTACTTGTACAGAGAATTCTGATAAACTGGCTGGATTGAATGATCAGATTACAGAATGCCAGAACAATGTTTCAGGGTTGTCTCGGCAAGTTCAAAGACTTGAAGTCGTTGTGAGCAAGGACGAAATAACTAAGCTCGTGGAAGCATGTGAGGAAAATATTACTAAGTTAACATCTAATATTTCAACTAATGTTGAATCAAGTAATCCTGTACAAGTTTACAGTTCTCATGTGAATAGTAACTGTCAACCTGGTATTCCTGCACGGAACCTAACTGCTCCTAAATCATCTGATTCTTCAGCGTGTGATGTTTCTGATGATGAACACAATCGCATTGCTTCACAAAGACACAAACGTTCTAGAAATCATCGAGTGAGAACTAGTAATACTAACAAGTTATGTCAATCAACCCATTCTTTATATTCTGATGGTTCTGGTCAGGAAAGAAAGAGGCAAGTGAACCAGAAGTCAGCAAATTCGCAAAATCATCGATGTGATTATCCTGACAATTGTATGCGTTCGCTTACTCAAGAACCTCGACGGTTGGTAAGATTGAATGAACTTACTGTTCTTCCTAAATATTCTGGAGATCCTGAAAAATCAAGCCCACGTAAGTTTATTAAAACTTTAACATCCTACTTAGACTTACTGCAAGTTCCTGACATGCAAAGGCTTGAATGTATTACTAATTGTTTTCAAGGACCTGAAGAAGGTTGGTATAATACTCATGTCGATTCGTTTACATCGTACAAACAGTTTGTTGACGAATTTCTGAATCACTACACGTCTTATTCATTAACTCAGGCTCAATTATCTGAACTTAGAAGTCGTAAATATGATCCTAAATCGACGAGTAGTATGGAAGTTTTACTATTCGTACGCATTCAGCATATTATAATTTAGTTGATCGTCCGAATGATGCAGAAGTTATTGATATTTTAATCAATCAGTTGCCCACATCTATTGCACAAACAAAATTAGCTGCTAGATTAGTTAAAATGGATGATGGATCTGCTTTACGAAAGAGGTTGGATTTAGTGAATTCAAGATCAAACAAGAGTTTTAACGTTCATGATAATGTACGTGAAAAAAATTTCCGACATGATGGGAATAATTCTAAAAGTTTTACCGACAATAATAGTGCAAGAGCAAAACTGAGAGTTCAAAGTGTTGCTAAAAGTTCATCGTTTGTGAACGATGATGAACCTAATGGAAATCAAGGTTCAAGACGTAACGTAAGACCTAATAATAGTGTTCATTTTTTTTTCTTCTAGCGATGAAAATAAAAGAATTAAGATTCCACGTACAGATGTTCCATTTTTTGCTGAAAACCAACAATCAAACTCCAGCCAGAAGACAATGATATTTAATAGAAATAATAATTTTGGGAAACCTAACCTAACTAACAGACCATATAATCGTTACAGGCGTAATGGTGCAGGAACTCAAAATTTCCGGCATAAATAGAAGTCCACAAAGCTCACAATACTTCAACAATAATGGTAGATTTATGAGCAACAGTTTCAATGCCAGAAACGAGCAAGAACAATTTACACTGCATCCTAACTCTCAGTTCTCTAACAATAATTTCCACTCATTCCAACCATGCAGTGTATGTGCCAATTACGGATATTCGTCTTCTCGGTTGTCAACGGGAAACAGTTGCAATGCAACTGCAGTGGCAAATACTCCATTTAATGAAAATGCTCCATCTTTTGATCCAAGAGAAACTTCTTGTAAACAGTTCATTTCTTCTGTCCCTGAAGCAACATTAAACGAACGTCGCGGGTGAACGTGGACCAGTTTGCTCGCACTAACATAATGGAGGGTCCGTCTAAATCATATCGTAGTGATAATATAGGCACAACTTGTCAGTATGCGGTATTAAGTAATTCCATTTTATCTGAAGTTGATCATTGTTATCCACTTTCAATATTTTTTCAATTGGATTGGTAATAAGATGAACCTACTTGGATTTTAAATGATACTGGTATACCTACTCCTATTACTGATCAACCTTTGATCACAGGAACAGTTTGCAGTATTACCATACAGTGTGTCATCGACAGTGGAAGCTAGTGTAATTTAGTCAGTTATGAATTATGGTGCAGTATAAAATCAATTATTCCGAGTTCCAAACTGGATACAGTGGATCAACTTAAGTTATTGCTGTTTGCACGACATCAGAAGTTTCGTGTTGCTGGTCAGAAGATTATAAGTATTTCAATTAACTTGGAAGTTTTTTCTTTGGAGATGTTTGTATTGAAGCAACTGCATGCTGAATTAATTCTCGGAATACCATTTTTAAGGCAATACAAAGCTGTACTCGATTTTAGAAGAAACAAAATTAGTTTGATGGCGTCTACTGGTTCCGAATTGGTTCAGCCATTTAACTCTAGCAAAATCACAACTGATAGGGATCACTGCCAGATGCAGGAAGTTACTATAGTCAAAGAAGCAGAAAATTTACTTGTCGTTTCTCTAGATCAGATCACAACGAAGGTGCGGTCGTGTAAATCACTCAACACGGAGCAGCAGTCTCAGCTTGAGAATCTAATAATAGAATATCATAGGTTGTTTTCTGATCGACCTTGATCTGCATTCGTAGAACCTTATCAAATTGAACTAGACACAAAGGAACCAATCAAGGCACCTATATATCCGGTACCCTTCACCAAAAGAGCAGCATTAGAAAGGGAACTAGAGAAATGGAAAGCCTGGGGAATAATTAAAGAGATGTCTTCGCCTTATTTAAACCCAGTACATATCGTTCCAAAATCTAATGGTGAGTGGCGTCCAGTAGTAGATTTTCGTCGCCTAAACCAACATGTAATTTCACCACTTACCCATGTTGAACCTATAAACAAGCTACTTCAACATTTTAAGGGTGCAAGATATTTTTCTTCAATTGATCTCTCCTGTGGGTATTTTCAAATACCACTTACGCCCGACTCATATAAGTAGACAGCTTTTTCGTATCGAGGACGACAGCACGTGTTTTGTTACTTGCCATTTGGTATAAAATCAGCTGTTTCTGTTTTTGTTGAGAGAATGAATAAGGTATTTGGACCAGAGACTCATTCATTTCTGATGATATATGTGGATGACATTTTAATATTTAGCCCAACAATAGAGAAACGTTTTGAACATCTTGATTATGTTCTACAGACATTGCAGAAGACGAACATGTCCATAAAATTTGCCAAATGCAAATTTTTCCAAACGGAAATTAAGTGTTTGGGTCATGTGGTGTCTGGTTCCGAGATTAAGGTCGATCATGATAAAGACTCAGCTATTCTACAGTTTCCTGTTCCTCAAAACAAAAAGTCACTTCACAAATCATTAGGACTGGCAAATTGGAGGAATCATTTTATACAGGGATTTTCAGATATCGCTAGTCCATTATATCATCTTTTATGCAAGAATGTGCCATTTTATTGGACACCTCAGTGTCAAGAAGCTTTCCTGTTATTAAAGAATGCTCTAATTTCAGCACCAGCATTAAGTCAACCCGACTTTGAGTTGAAGTTTTGTGTTTCTGTTGATGCAAGCCAGAAAGGATTGGGTTGTGTACTTTGGCAAGTTGATAATGATGAAATTTGTGTCATACAATATGGCAGTCGTGCTCTTAGAGGAGCAGAGATTACATATAGTACACATGAATTGGAATGTTTAGCTATATTATTTGCTCTGGAGAAATTTGCTATATATCTTAAAGGAACTGATTTCAACTTATATTCAGATCATAAGTCGTTGTCTTGGCTTAAAACTGCACAATCACTTAATTCTCGTCTTACGAGATGGGCTCTCAAACTGCAGTGATTTGATTTCACATTACATCATGTCCCAGGAGTTTCGAATAATATTGCTGATACGTTGAGCAGAATTCCGCCTTGCACTACTTATTCTGCACTTGATGATAAATTATATATCAATCAAGTAATTGTGGAAGATTCACAAGATGATACTTCTTCTATTTGGTTAAAAGCTCAACGAGCAGATGAAAAATGCAATAATATAATTTCTCACCTGGAAGATAGTACAACTGATAAAAACTTTTCAAAGTATCTTCTTCACAACAAAATTCTTTTTCATAAACCCAATTCAGATGAAATTTGTAAACTTGTAGTGCCATGTGAGCTTATACCTTTGGTATTACACAAAATGCATGATTTAAATGGACATTTTGGTTATCAGAAGGTTTTAGCATCTTGTAGAAGGGCATATTTTTGTCCGTACATGAGAAAATCAATTAGAAATTACCTGAAAGATTGCTTAGAATGTGCACGAACAAAGATTGTAGGTCGGCCGTTGCGGAGAGATGAATATCACGTCGTTTCTCACCAAACTCACAATTTCCTCTCTATTGATTTAATCGGAAAATTACCAAGGTCACGTACATATGAATATCTCCTCACAATTGTAGACTTTATGTCAAAGTTTGTTATGATTTATCCGTTAAGAAAAGCGACTGCCAGGGAAATTATCAATCGTTTTGAAGAACATTATTTTAAACATTACCCTGTATGTAATGTATTATTATCAGATTGTGGAAGCCAATTTACATCAAATGAGTGGAAAGCCTACATGGATTCAAGGAAAATTAAGCATATTACTACCACTACATACAATCTGAAATCTAATCCTATTGAGAGGTACAATAAGGAGATTGTTAGGTTACTGCGATTATTCTGCAATGATAATCACACCAGTTGGTATCCAAAAATAAATTCTATTATTCAGTTATTCAGTTATTCTATCATTCATGCTCTTCAGTTACTGGATAATCTCCTAGTGAACTTTTCTTACATGAAGATATGAAGGACTAAATATTTGAAGAAATCAGCTGGCCAGAACAAATTAAATCTTTGCCATGGAAACGCAAATTGTTTTTAGCAGAAATCAGGATTAGACAATCTAGAAGAAGTAGAAAGATTAAGAATGCATTGAACTCGATCAAACTTCAAACAGAAGATTTGGTTATGATAAAAAATATGCAAGTTAGTTCTAAAATTAACAGCCAGATTCATAAATTGTTCAACTTGTATATTGGGCCATTCCTTGTTAAGGAAATTAAGGACAATAATGCAATTCTTTACACAATGAACCAGCAATATTATGACAAAGTGAACTTTTCAAATCTTCGAGTGTTTAACTGTTCGGAAGAAAAGAGGAATCAACTCTTGTCTGAAAATTAAATTTATGAGAGTAGAGAGTAGATACTGGAAAATTGAAACCATTCTGTTTATTATTTTGTACAATTGAATGTTCTATTACGGTCTGATTTGTTATTACCTGTTAGGCACAAATCTGTTTATGTGCACATTGTTGTCGAATGTCAGATAATATTGTGCATTTGTAACTTTGTTTTAGTTATGTTGATAAACATCTGACTGATTTTTAAATGAAAACTCCTCCTTGCTGTTTCGTAGTTTTCATTTTCCCAGAGGAGGGGAATGTTGTGATGGTCCTGTGAATCCTCACAATATAATTAATTATATGTTTATTGAAATTATTAATTTCATATTATACAAATCACTTTATATTAACGATTCAAAAAAATGTATAATAATTACTTTGTACAACGTTAATTATGTTTTATGTTATTCATTGCACTATATGCTGTATAAACGAGATATTTGGAAATCTAACGTTGCTATAGCAATGAGAATCAATAGTCATTATGTGGTAGTGTGTCTGACAAAAATGGAAATATAAGTAATAGTGAACTGTATATTGCTCAGTTATTTCACTAATATATAGACCCATACAAGTTGTATCTTCACCTTCGCGTTTTAGTTTCAAATATTTATGAACGAAATATAATGGTGCAAATGATTGAATTGTGAACGTCACATGGTGCAACCAGCATTTTAAGATAGTAACTATGATATACACTAGACTCTCGCTAATCTGGCCATTTGTTGCACATATGGGTGCCGGATTTGCGGAAGTGCCGGATTTGCGGAAGTGCCGGATTAGCGGAAGTGCCGGATTATTGAGAGGGTCGGAAATTACATACTACTATGTAGTTTAAACACATAGGGACTATACAGGCTGTACTTTTCGTGTTTCCTTTTGGAAGCCATAGTATGTACTGAACTTTACTGTAAGAAAGTCACAATTTCAAATACTGTACATATGTATAGCATTGTTTAACATTTTTAACCAACAACATTGTTGAACACGATAATTCATTGTTGTGCGTGCCATTTCTGCTTGAGTGACTACAGGCCGGATGTGGGCCGGACTACTGAGAGGGCTGACTATTGAGAGCCAGATTAGCGAGAGTCTAGTGTACTTCTATACCGAAGAGACGCCATATATGTATATGAAAGACGACGTGATACAAATAAGGGGGATCGCAAATAAAGATGCAGGTCCGTGGTGAAACTGAATGAGGAACATTCGGTTGCGATATCACAACAGAAACGGCCAACCACAAAATTGTATTTCATACACATACATTCCTCCGAACAAACACATACACAGAATCCTAATTTGATATCAAAGTAGCATGACTTTTAAATTATCAATTACAAGAAGAGATAACGAAATAAAGCATTATAATTTTCTTATCAGGTACAAAAATTTTCAACTCAGCAGTGCCAGAATGCTGCTTACAATTAACAATGTTCTTGAAATAATGCATATAAGCAAAAAGTATGGAGATTAAACGTTACCATTATCTGGTTAAGTATAAAACTTAGGTCCCTGCAGTGCTAGAACGTCATTTAAGATTGGAAATGCTTTTAAAATAAGGCATATAAGCAGAAGGACATGAAATAAACGTTATAATGTTCTGGCTAAGTAGAAAACTTGAGCCCTGCAATGCCTGAACATCATTTTAGATTAACGATGCCTTTGAAATAGTGCCATATAAGCAGTAGGTAATGAAATAAAAAGTTATAACTCTCTAGTTTGGTATTAAAATTAGAGTCATGCAGTGCCTGGACATCATTTGATTAACAATGCATTTTTTTAAAATAATGCCATAAGCAGTAGGAAAAGAAATAAAAAGTTAGGCTGGTTAACTACAAAAATTTAGGTCCTGACTAACTAACTAACTAACTCTCTAGCCTTCTTAAACCCGAAGGTTCATGGCTGCAGCAACACAGGCCTTCCATGTTTCCCTATTTTGAGCAAGTTCTATATACTCTTTTCCATCCCTACCGATTTCCCTTAGGTCCATCTCAACGTTGTCCCTCCATCTTCGTCTTGGCCTTCCTACAGGTCTCTTACCATCAGGTTTCCCAACAAGAATCCTGTAAACTCCTCTTTCCTCTCCCATTCGTGCCACATGGCCTGCCCACCTAAGTCTTCTTGATTTAATTATTCTAATAATATCTGGACATGAATACAAATTATGTAGTTCTAAATTATGTAACCTTCTCCACTCACCTGTCTCCTCATCCCTTTTAGGTCCAAATATTTTCCTAAGGATCTTATTTTCAAATACTCTCAATTTATGTTCCTCTTTCAATGTAAGGGACCAAGTTTCACATGCATATAATACTACAGGCAAAATTACTGTTTTGTATATTTTAACTTTCAGTTTCTTAGATATTAAACGAGAAGACAAAAGTTTATGAAGAGAGAAGTAACATGCATTTCCTGAATTAAGCCTACTTTTTATTTCCTCTTTAATATAATTTTCATTTGTTAATATTACTCCTAAGTATTTGAATTTGGAAACTGTTTCAAACGAGTTGTTATCAATAATTAGATTTTGATTATTACCTAACACTTGGTTTCGGCCTGTAAGCATATATTTAGTTTTCTCTTTGTTAACTTCCAAACCTATCTCTTTAGCGGTTTTGAAAAATATTTTAGCATTATTCTTAATTGTATTCACATCATCCCCCAGTAAGTCTACATCATCTGCATATGCTAACAACTGAGTCACACCATTTAATTTTAGTCCTTCTTTAGTTTCTTTTACCTTCCTTACAGCATATTCTAAGGCAAAATTAAAGAGCAATGGAGATAATGCATCTCCTTGTTTTAACCCATCATGAATTGTAAATTTGTCAGACATATTAATACCCACACGAATTTTACTTTCTGTTTCACTGGTGCATACTTTTATCATACTAACAAGCTTCTTAGGTATTCCAAACTCAACTAATATATTATATAGTTTATCTCTTTTGACTGAATCATATGCTTTTTTGAAATCAATGAATAGCTGATGGACATTTTGATTATATTCCCACTTTTTTTCAAGTGTCTGTCTGATGTGAAAAATTTGATCTGTAGTTGATCTGTTACGTTTAAATCCACATTGATAATCACCTTTAATTTCATTAGCATATGGGGTTAGTCTTGTTAAAAGAATGTTAGATAATATTTTATATGTTGTTGAGAGTAGAGAAATTCCACGGTAATTATTGCAGTTCATTTTATCACCTTTTTTAAACACAGGAACAATTATGGATTCTTTCCACTGTTGAGGGATTTCTTCTTTATTCCATATTAAACAGATTAATTTATGAATTTGATACATTAATGAATTTCCACCATATTTAATTAACTCAGCTGGTATTAAATCAATGCCAGGTGCTTTGTTATTCTTTAGCCTTTTAATAGCATCTTTAACTTCAGTCAAGTTGGGTTCTGGAACTAAAGGTTCTGCTGTGTGTACTTCATTCACTTCTGATTTATCTCCTACATGGACATTTAAAAGGTCATTAAAGTAGTTCTTCCATCTATTTAGAATATCACTTGGGTCAGCTAGAAAATCACCGTCTTTATCTTTTATCAAGTTTACTTTAGGTTGCCACCCCTTTCTAAATTCATTTACACCTTTATATAAATCTCTGATATTTTTATTTTTGCTGTTTGTTTCAATTTCGTTAATTTTGGTTTTCAAGTAATCTCTTTTTTTACTTCTAAACGTGCGGTTAACTTCTCGCTTTATTCTATTATAATTGTTTAGATTTGTATCATCAGAGTTATTTAACCACCTAAGTCTAGCCTGATATCTTATTTCTATTAGATTATGACATTCATTATCAAACCATGGCTTACTTTTTCTCGGTTTATGGTATCCTATACTTTCTTTAGCTGCTGATTCTATTGCATTACGTATGTGCTCCCAATTCTTATTTACGTCTGTTTCATTTATATTTTCATCATCATTTAAATCCTGCAAAACATCAAATCTATTTGACAGTTTAATTTGGTAATCTTTCTTAATTCTTTCATCAGTAAACTTTCCTGTATCAAATTTTAGAACTTTTAGATTTTGTTGCTTATGATTTATCACTGAGAGTCTTTCTCTTAATTTAGCAATTACTAAATAATGGTCACTAGCACAGTCAGCACCTCTATGTGTACGAACGTCAATTATACTAGTATGCCTTCTCTTATCAATGAGAATATGATCTATCTGATTGTGAGTTTTACCATCTGGAGAAGACCAGGTATATTTATGGATATCTTTATGTTTAAAAGTGGTACTTTTCACAATTAAATTCTTTGAGGTTGCAAAAGTAATCAATCTTATACCATTATCATTACTTAATTCATGAAGACTTTCTTTACCAATCGTGGGTTTAAATGTCTCTTCTTTGCCAATTTGTGCATTACAGTCACCTAACAGAATTTTCATATCATACTGAGAAAATGTATCAAAGACCTGTTCTAACTCTGCATAAAAATCATCTTTAGTATTATCATCTTTATCTTCCGTTGGTGCATGTATGTTTATTAAAATAATTTTACACCACCTACCCTGTAAAACTGCATATGATATCCTATCATTAATAAATTCTACTGTTTTAAGAGTCGATATAATTCTATTATTTATGAAAAAGCCTGTTCCAAAATTATGATTTTCAGTACCACCATAGAAAAAAGTATAATTTTTAGTTTTACAATTCCCTTCTCCTGGCCACCTAACTTCCTGGACAGCTACTACATCTAATTTATACTTAACTATCTCATTAACTGTACACTGAAATGCCCCAGGATGGTAAAGGCTCAGAACATTCCAGGTGCCTAATTTAATATCCTTCTTCCTAACGTAGATCTTATCCTTAGTCCAGAGACCTCCCAAAGTAGTCCCCACCCGGAGATCCGAACGGGGGACTATTTTACCTCCGGAATATTTTACCTTGGGAACATCCATGGCCTTATATTGTTGTTTCTTGACATGTGTTTTTACAGTGCAGAGTTGTCAGCTCTACGCCTAACCCCCAATATGAATGGAGGAACTACTACACAAGACGAACACAAACACATTAGACAGCACAACTACTACACAAGACACACACAAACACATCACAACTACAACAAAATATAAACACAAACACACCACAACTACTACACAAGACAAACACAAACAAATTAGACAGCACAACTACTACGCAAGACAAAACCAACATACTAGACAGCACAACTACTACACATACATACTAGACAGCACAACTACCACTCAAGACACATACATACACACCACCGATACTACACAAGACAAACAGAAACACATTATACAGCATAACTACTACACAAAATAAACACAAACACACTAGGCACTACAACTACTACACAAGACAAACCCAAAAACACTACACAGCACAACTACTGCACAAGACACACAAACACATAACAACCACTACACAAGATAAAACACAAATGCACAACTACTACTACACAAGATTATATATACACACATACACACACACACACACACACACAGATATATATATATATATATACACATACACACACACACACACACACACACACACACACACACACACACACATATATATATATATATATATATATACAGGAATAGGGTTAGAAATGGTGCCAGAAGGGCGGATAAACACAAATAATGAAGGAGACAGCAAACACCCACCACACGAACAGAAACAATCCAACACCTCGCGATCCGTGTCGCATTTTCAAGAAGGAAAATGCGACCCAGACCGCGAAATACCGAACTACCCCCATCCGCGCGGCAAGCGCTTACCGTCTCCCTCATTATTTGTGTGTGCATATATATATACAGTGCGTCCGCAAAGCCACGGTGCACCTCCGACCGGTCACCACCATCAGCTATGACAATTAAAAAACAGTGTCAATTTTTTTCATAATGAATGCTTCAATTTTACGGCATGTTTCAACGTTAGGAATGAAAACAATGCAAAAATTTTGTTTTCATGGAAAATTTGCGTTTTTAATTTATCTAAAAATATGTAAGCAAGTTACCAGTTTTTTGTGTTCACCATCGTATTCTCTACAAAATTTCCTGCAAGACTGCAGGTACCGATTTTACGTAAGCTAAATTTGTAAATCGAGAAATTTCACAACAGCGCGCTCGTATTTTCCCATAAGAAAAGCATTGTCCATAAGAGCCCATTGTGTCTTCTGAACGTGAAAACGACTTTAGATTCAATCAGCTGAAAATTTAGGTCCTGCAGGGCCAGAATGTCGTTTCATCTTAACAATGTTTATCTTAAATAATGCATAAAAGCAGTAGGTTAGGAAATATAATGTTAAAATTTTTTCGTTAAGGAGAAGACTTGGGCTTAAACTTAACAATGCTATTTCAATCATGGATGTAAGAGGGTAACAAAATAAAACAATATAACTTTCTGGATAAGTACAAAACGTTGGGTCCTGAAGTGCCAGAACATTGTTTCAGATTGAACACAGGATCAGAATGGTGCCTGTGCTCTATTGAAAAAGAGTTTACGACAGGAAATAGATTGAAGATTAGGGTTACAAAAAAGAAATTCAACTGTTTTATGGTGGAAATCATTATTATTATTACTATTATTATTATTATTATAACAGCATTTTTGTGTTTAAAATATCTGTAGTATATATTGTGATTACAAATAGTTTTTCTTTTCTTTATTCTATTCTAATATGAACGATTTTTCACAATAAATATATGTGAATAAAATATAAAATAATAATATAAAAATATTTTGGAATTGCTTGGCAGTGTGTGGTGTTACATATTGCACAACTTTAGCAAAAATACTGGCTAGACTTTATGTTAGTTAAATATCATTGTTGATTAAAGGAGCAACTTACATAGCAAATTTCATTGTTATAGGTGGTGAGGATACTATGGAGATACAACTCCCAGAAGAATATTTATGAGATAAATGAAATCATTAGAGTTTTACTGTTTACAAGTTATGAAGAAAGTGCTAATAATGCAGACAATGTACATCTCATGAGGGGAACCCATAATATCATCAGAAGTAGAATGCAGACTGCACTTGATTACTTAAAGGTTGGTGTAGCATATGTATTGAACGTACTGGAGCTATATTCACAGCAGAATATTTTTAAAATTATTTTTGAGACAAAGTACAAACTACAATTTTAGTAGTTAAGGGTGGTGTGAAGCTGACTGGCACATTTCAAATTGGAATTCTGCACTGGCGGAATAGCTTGTCATGGTTGGCAGTAATGGTAGAGGAGAGGATGCCATTTCATATAGTCAGTTACAATGGAACATTGCAACTACATGGTACCTGTGTTTGTAGTTATTATGAAACCAGGTCTGTGACAGGAGTGCAGAATATCTTTATACGGCAGTTCAATGTTGATCGATATGGTCACGTACTGTCTCGAAATGCCATATTGGCCTGGGTGAAGAAATTTTATAAACACATCATGGCTATTAAAAACTAAAACAAGCCATTGTTCATGAAGTTGTAGCTATTGATGAGGTGCAGGTGCGGCAACTTCCAGACATGCTTGAAACAGCATTGATGTAAACAATGGTCATCTGTCTGATATGTGTCTGATATGGTTTTTAACAAAATAAGCTTGTAATCTGTAAGTAATAAATAGCATACTTTGACGTATTAAGAGATTGTTTCACTTATTTTGCCGTTTCCATATATTATCTATGACCATTTGAAATGTGACAGTCGGCTCCTCACCACCATATATAATTTGCATGAGAAGTTAATTGACATTTTTTGCTTAATGTTATACTTATATTTGATCATTTATTATTAAATATCATAAAATAGTCATCTGTAAGTAGCAGAACATACAGATTGCATTGGAAAGTTCCATCACAATGCAATTGCATAGTTTTCACTAACTGATTAATAATCTTCTCATATAAATACTTAAAAAACTGGAAATACAAACAGAAAATGTATATTGCACCAGAAATTCTGTTTTCAATGTTAATAGGGGGAAAGAACAATAAAATCTACTGGAGAATTGTTATAAAATATGCTTCTAATTATATACACATATTTCTTAATTCTGCAATATATTCAGTGCATTGAATAGTGTTTTATTTTATTTTTCAAAATCACCTTGTTTAATTAAAATTTAATAATACCTGTTTATCATCACATATAACTGACAGATAGAACACACCTGTATGAAAATTTAAACAGAGATGAACTAAAGTATCATGGACAAGTTTCGATTTACATTCCCCAAGAAGAAAATACATAACATCAAAGATCTACGACCGGAAATAAAGAAACTAGGAAATCGCTGGACCTAGGGGGATGAAACCGGGTTCATCTGAAAGAGCATGTTCTTCTTAGAAAAATGACGTTTGGACCATCATCCTATCTCAATTAGGAGCAGATATATTCAAATTTGAAATGTTGAAAATCGGAACAGTCGTCCTGCCGGCCCTAATTAAGCTAGACCGGAAGTGATTGCATATTCGGAATCTGCATGGCAAGACCTTTCATTTGAATGTAACACCATAGATCTACGACCGGAAATAAAGAAACTAGGAAACCTCTGGACCTAGGGAGATGAAACCCGGTCATCTGAAAGAGCATGTTTCTCTGAGAAAAATGACGTTTGGGCCATCCTCCTATCTCAATTAGGAGCCGAGATATTCAAATTTGAAATTTTCAAAAAAAAATATCGTTCTCAAGTGGGGTGCATAACTTCTCGACTCAACGGGGGTGCATAACTACTTATACAAATGCAAATAATTTAAACAGTCGTCCTGCCGGCCCTAATTGAGCTAGATCGGAAGTGATTGCATATTCGGAATCTGGACGGCAAGACCTTTCATTTGAATGTAACATCAAAGGTCTCCGCCCAGAAATAAAGAAAATAGAAAATTGCCGGAGGATGAAACCCAGTTCATCTGAAAGAGCATGTTTTTCTGAGTAAAATAGCGTTTCAATTATCCCTCTACCTCAATTAGGAGCCGAGATATTCGAATTTGAAATTTTCAAGGTCAAGGTCAAGGTCGGGGTCAAGCTCAGGTCAAGGTCAAAGGTCAAGTTCAATACCAAGGGCAATGTCAAGGTCAATGGTCAATGTCAAGATTAAAGGTCAAGGTCAAGGGTCGAGGTCAAGTTCAAAGAATTATATATATCATATATATTATAATATATATGTTATACTTATATATTCCCTGTGAAAGCTTATAGAAGTTCGGATCCCACTTTAGAACTGTAGGTCCGGTCCCGATTAGCCTTACTGTGCATAAAGTGGACTTAAAACACTAAATCAATAACCCCATTATAAAACATATATAACCGATATTATAAAATACATCTTTATTATGGGAGACACCTGCCTCAACTAATAACATCCATATTTGTAGACTTTTGCTGCCGATATTACAACACTGGTTCATAACATTACATTCGGAAACAGAAAGAAGGAACTTTATATTAGAACAGTTTATCTCAACACTTCTCGACCGGGCTGTCAGAGAGCTGTATATTTAATTAGACCCTTATTATTTTTCTATCAGAGTCTGCCAAGCAATCAACCACATGCAGCAGTTAGTTATCTCGCAACTGTTGACACCTACTTGATATGATACTGCGATCCAAATTTACCGGATATGCCAATTAGCCAGCAGTTAGTTCATCTCGCAAGTGTTGACACCAATTTGATATGATACTGCAATCAAAGTTTACCGGATATACCAATTAGCCAGATTCAGCAATTAACTTACTATCTTGAAAGGCGATATGATACTGGAATCTGTGTTTGCGGCAGCTGCATATGTTCTCTACGATTATTTCACACATAGCAATTGTAAACTAAGAACCAGAATGGAGAACGGGGACGATGTAAGTACCTTATATTAATTGCATTTTGTCAAATAATAAGTTCATATTTACACATCGCAACATTTATTGGTGTCGATCATCAGTTTACAAAATATATACACAGAAATTCTTACACATAATGAAACTCTACAGGTGAGTAATTATATAATATCGGTGTTGCAACAAATCAATAGTGCCGATCATCAGTTTACAAAATATATACACAGAAATTCTTGCATATAATGAAACTCTACAGGTGAATAATTGTATTGCAACAAATCAATAAACTTCCCATCTATCTCTTCGAATGCAACCGCAGAAAATGGAAGGGGTCTACGGTCAAAATAACTCTAGAAGGTACCACATTTTCTACCATGTCCTCGTATATTTCTGTTACATTTAGCCTCAGTGTGTAAAACGGATTTGAAACAACGGTTCAATCCGTTATTCGGTCGGCCCCTCAAAAAATACCGCTTTTAATTTTGGTGGTTCTGATTTCGTCGAATTAAATGTAGCATAATACTGATGGACCCCACTGTACATGGTGTTTTTATAGGAGAGGCACGTGGGCGTTGGACGCTTTGCGGGAACGGATGCGAGCAATGTGTATCGATGACGTACATCGGAAGGGTGGTATGTAAAGGATTAGCGGATTGTGAAGTTACCAGAATCATCATCGTTTACAATTAATGTGCAACACAATAATAATGACATTACTTTTGTATGTAAACACCGTTCTATTTATTACCTGGTAAATAATTTTGTTAACTATTATGTGGATAAACTGAAAAATATGATATTTAAAGCCAAATTGTTTTTGAATAGGCTTATTACATAAACAAGATTAGATATTCAAAGGAAATATTTGTCCTAGTTTTGAACTTGAACATGTAACAAAGAAGCTTTATTGTTTACTGTAAACTTCTCATAACAAAGATGATTGATCTGTAACTGATATGACTGAATAAGTTAACATTAAGTTCTGTGTTATTTTCAATAATTCGAAATGTTTGTGATGTTGGATTTGTTTGTTAAATCATTAAAACTGTTGTGTTGAATTAAAAATTAATTTTCTAAATAACCCAAGTGTGTTAAAGATTTCAGATATGGGTTATTAACAAAAGTTTATTTGAAAAAAAAATAGATGAAGAAAGAAGTTTAAAAAGTTGTGATCACATATTTCTCTTTCATGTAATAACGTTTGAGAATTGTATGATATGTTCATTTAATACTTCTATTTAAAATTTGGATATAAAATTGTATTTAAGAAATGTACTTAATTGAAAAGCTAACCATATGATTTCTAGTGTGTTTTTATAAATGTTGGTAAAGCATTAATATTTGGGAAACAATATGATTATTAGTTCTACTGAACTAATCATTTAATTTGAAATAATATACCCAATTGGTATATATAAAAAACATTGTATAGGAAAGGCAAAGAGTTTAGACAAAGAAAAATTTGTTTCACTTTCGTGTCTCAAATTTTCCTTTAAACTCCTGTTACGACCTTACTTATTTTGTAACTTTGCAATGCCGTGTTAAAAGAAATATTGATATAGTGTTACCTCAAGTCCTTGTTAATGTCCGGTATACTACATGTTGTGACGCAAATATGAACGTGCCAATCAAGGCGTTGTTGAACTGATGTCTTCATCTTTCTGTAACTATCAAATGAAGTAAGCTCGCTTAAGACAACGGGCATTTATTATGATGTAAATATAAATTTGCCAATCAAAGATTATTCATGTTTGATGAACTAACCTAATTGTAATTAAATAATGGCGGAACACTTAAATTTGTATATTTCCAAATTGTAAGATTTTATCAACGTTAAAGAAATAATTGTTAACTCAAATGAATATGTAAACTTTCTTTGTAAATTATTAATTGCCAAACTATGTATTTTTCAAATATCTTTCTGTTGTAATTTAGAGTATTGTAATAAGAAATTACCTAAAGACAGGAGTTCCAGGCTTGAACTTTGGGTATAAATACGAAGGAGTTTGGTCCGTAAGGAGGTCTGTTCTGGTGTCAGTCTAGGAAGAAGTGAATAGGTGCAAGCCGATCTTCTGTAAAACCAAGACTGGCCAAATAGGAACGGTCTAATCTAGGAAGAAGTGAATAGGTGTATGCCGCTCTTGTGTAAAACCTAGGTTAGCCGAATGGGATATAAGTTCCAATTTAGGAAGAAGTGAATAGGTGCAAGTCGCTCTTCTGTAAAACCTAAATTGGCAATCTCGGGTGATAACTCGAAGTCTAGGAAGAAGTGAATAGGTGTATGCCGCTCTTCTGTAAAACCTAGGTTTCAGCCACCCTAGTTTGACCTTTCTAGTAAGTTTGAAATTATCTATTAACAATTGATCTCCAAGTTCCAGTTATGAATTACCTAACCACTGGCTGTAAGTACTCAAGCAGTAAATAAACATTTCATTAAAACTTAACGGTGTTGGTTGGATTTGTTCTGCAACTACCCTGAAGATAGGTTTCAGTGTAGACCCTTAGAGCCTCAATGTTCCCGGCTATAGGAGTAAAGGGTGAGGAAAGTTACTAGGAACGTAACAGATCCTTTTTGGCGCCCATCGTGAGGGCCACGACAGTATAGCACTTCAACCACCGACGTTGGATACTGGCATACAACTTGTAACTTTGCAAGTTACAGGCTCGACAATTGAAGAATCCAGCCAGACGACTATTACGGAAGAGGTCCTCGTTAGAATCGAAGTTGCAGTTGCGCCGTAGAAGCTAAGGAAATCCTGACCACTCCAGTCGAAGAACATGACCAACGATGAGTAGAAGATTCCTATAAGAAGCAATAACTTAAAGACTTCATTAGTTAGAAAAGATTCTTCAAGAAAAAGGACTTACATTTTAAAAGTGTGAAAACTCAAATATTAGTATTTAGTCATGTCAAAAAGGTATTTAAGGGGGGAACAAAGAAAATTAACCATGGTGACCTTCAAGTGCTGCTCTGATGACTCCAAGTCCGAAGAAGGAACAGTCAAATGTCAAGAATGCGAGTGTTTGTTCCACTTGAGTTGTTTGAATATGGATGCCACGAATGAAGATGTTGATAGAACTAGTTTCAAATGCCAACGTTGTCAAAACAAATCTGAATCTGCAAACCAAATGATAGATTTATTGAAAACGTGGAGACAAGAAGATGAAGAGAAGAGCCAGATAGATGAAGAGAAGAGACAGAAAGATAAAGAGAAGAGACAGAAAGATGAAGAGAAGAGACAGAAAGAAAAACAAGAAGATGATGATAAAAGACAGAAAGATGAAGAGAAGAGACAGAAAGAAAGACAAGAAGATGAAGAGAAAAGACAGAAAGAAAGACAAGAAGATGAAGAGAAAAGACAGAAGAAAGACGAGAAGATGAAGAGAAGAGACAGAAAGAAAGACGAGAAGATGAAGAGAAGAGACGGAAAAAAAGACAAGAAGATGAAGAGAAGAGACGAAAAGAAAGAGAAGAAGATAGTAAAAAAGTGAGAGAATTAATAGAGGAAGTAAGATTAGAGTGTAAGATCAATAAGAATGAGTTACAAAAAACTGTAGAGGAATGCCAAAATTGATTGAGGGCCGAAATGGAAGAATTTAAACAAGTGACGAGTCAAGAAGTGAAAGATCAGATAGAAGCAACCCAGAAAGCCTTATTGGAAGGAATAGATGAAGAAAAAAGTCAGAGGAAGACAAAAGAAACTGAATGAACAAGCTTATTTGAAAGTTGAAGGCTTGAAACTACAAAGAGCTTGATGGAAGAAAAACAGCAAAGAAGAAAGGAAATGGAAGACGAAATAAAGGAAGTACAATGGCAATTTCACAAAACTTTTAGTGAAATAGATTCTTTAGCCATGAAATTAGAACGCTAATTCAGTAGACCAAAGTCAGAGGATTCACTCTGCCAAATTGGCCACTTCTATCACTAGTGTATCTAAGAGGAGGTATACTGAAAGAAGTAACCTCTCATCCTCTAGTGCTACGTCAGTAGTGTGATTTGTGGTACAACCAGCACCACTTACAGGTGTACAAATGATGAGCTCATATAATTAAACAGCCCGATTTGCCCACACTTAAAATTATGCCAAGATGCTCTTATTCCCCAATTCTTCAAGTGTGATATGCTCTTAATTCTAAGAATTTTGAATCCTAGTGTACAAATGATGACCCCCCTCAGATTGATTTGCCTACACTTATAAAAGGCACTTCTGTGAGATTGTTGTCCATAAATTTGTTAAAAATATGCCCCTCTTGATATTTTTTTTGCCCACACCTAAAACTACGCCAAACGTATTAACACACACCCACACCCACCCACCCACACCCACACCCACACACACACACACACACACACACACACACACACACACATATTTACTTCCGGTTTAAGTTCAATTGGGCACCAGGCTCAACTTGCATATCTAGTACTAAAACAATGTAATTCTTCTAGAATTGCTCTGTGACTCTCTCATTTCTTACATCATAAACATATGATTTTTCACCTATGAGAATAACACTACATATGGTGTCATCAGGGAGTGTATCGTGGAATTCACTGATAATTTTAATGTTTGTCCTGTCATTAACCACAACTTGTTTTCTTTTTGAAGTGTTGATGACAAACATGGGTCTCTGTGTTTTGAATTCATCTGGTGTGTAATACATGCCAGTATTGCCAGTAGTGACCCTTTTGTATGCTGTAAATGCTTCATATAATTTAAGGAAATCATCCTTGGACATGTCTAAATTATAATTTTCTCTAGGAAATACCTCATTTCTGCCATTTTTAAGATATATGTTCTTGATGTTGCAGCTATCAAATTTACTTGAATTTTTTTCCTGATTATTGTGTCTTCCAGTCTGAAACAATACCACCACAAAATCCGGCATGTCATATTGTATACTGGAGAATGAATTTGTAGCATCAAACTCATAATAAGTACCAGTTGCAGGCTTCTGTACACATTGATATGTATAAAATTGTAAAGGAATCTGTGGATTTTTTATTATATCTGGTTTGTATTTAAGAGCATAACTGGCTTCATATTCAACAACTGGGATTCTTAGCTCCATAGTCTGAATAATGCATTTGCCTTCATCAGGTAGGGTATTAGGCAAAGCTTCCCCTGTAGAGTTTAATGTGCTGTACCTCATCAAAGCATTATTATCATTGGCAGCTCTTCTAAATGTAATTCTTAAACCACCCTTCCACATAATATCTTTGTAATCTGAGAAGAATCCTGGCAACAGGCGCATAGGAAACAGCACTGTGTGGCTCTTGGATAATATTTTATCACCAGCCTCAAATCCACCTATTTTGTAGTAAGAAGCCTCGGTTTTGGATAATTTTAGTGTGGCCAAAGCTGTGGAGGTAATGCCGGGATAATCCACTCTGTTTATAACAACACCATGCTTTCTGATCTCAATTTCAGAGAACAGATGCGGCACAAAATTGTCTACCAATCTTATATTTGAATTTGCCCGATAATCTGTTCCATCGAGCTTTACAACATCAAATTTGATGTATAGATCTGCTCTGTGGGGGTGTATAAAGCCATCCCCTACATCAAGATCAACCTCAATCTCTGTGTTGGGTTGATTTAAATTTGCAAATGTCCTCCTGTTTGGGGGGAATGATTGTAGCTCATAACTCTCAATATTTTCCATTTTTTTCTTGTATGTATTTTTATTTAAATATTAATCTCTATGATAGCAGTTGTTGTGGCTCCAGCAAAATCAACTAATTCTTCTTTTTCATTAGTGACCATCAATTCAATGTTATCTATTCTATTATGGCACACAGGAAAATATAATGTGGGGGATGGTGTGTAGATGATTGGCTCCATAAATTCAGAATTAGGTTTAAATGTTGCAATGATGCCAGTTTGTATGTGAGTGCCTATGCCATTTGATTTGGTGATCGTACCCTCGGCCACATTACAGTGAATATTCAGAGTTTCTATGGCTAAGAATTTAGGTATATTAATAGCAGTGTGTTTGATGGCTGGTTCAAGTTTTGGGTTGTTCTCAAAGCCTAACAGCTCTCCTATAGTACCCAGATCCACTGTTTCTGTAGCAGATACAATCTCTACTCTGTGAGTGACAGAATTTTGAGTTAATACTATACCTCTCTGGGTAATTGAGCATTTAAAGTGGACAGATTATATTGCCCTGGAGTGATGACAATTTTTTTATCCCCTACTGCAATTGTGTTGTTGTGGTGTGTAATATTAGGGATCAAGTACATGCCATAAAATGCTCTGAGAGCTATTGTTTTGGGATACACTATATCATCATGTAATTTGAGTTTCAATATTGAATTTTGGCTGGTGAGATGGAATACCCCAATGATGTTTTAAATACCACAAGGCTTTTTGAAAATTTTCAATTGATGGTTTATTTATTTGAGACATATATCTAAGAACAGATAAACACAAATGTCCACAATTAACATCTTTGAAATTTTGAACACGGGCATTATTGTAATAAAGATTAGCTGATTTTAGATATTGTACTAAATTTTCAGGTGGAACACCTCCAAATGAATCAAACACAAATGCCTCATTGTTTAAATATTTAAGATAACAGATCCAGTGAGTGCCCTGATTTTTGTACTTATCCAAATTAACAATGCCACACTCTTTGTTGAGTGGTTGTTCTGGTAAAGAATCAGACATGTACACTCCTCTAAAATTTTTGATGCCCAGTGGCTTGATTAAAGCTTCAATATCTTGGTTTGTAAGCGGCTCTTGTTTTTTTTAAACTTATTCATGGTTCTCTTAACACCTTTGCCTTGTTTCTCCATGGCCAGGTTATGGTGCTTCAATTCATCTAATTCTGCCTTATTCTTCTTGGCATCTATTACTGTTTTTGCTATGGCAGCTGATCCCCCAGCCAAGCTCCCAACAGCCCCAAGTGCTGCTAAGATGGCAGGGATAGTAAATATGAAACCCCCCCACATGTGATTTTTTCCTGGATTGCTGTAATTTTTTTAATTGGGGTGTACTAAGCAACAATTTCATACCATGGCCCTTGGCAATACAAGAGCTTTTTTTCTTGCGCTGCTTTTTGGTTAAAAGGCTATCAATAGTTTTAAGAGATTTAAGACCTGCATAAGGTATTTGATACATAACACCCTTGGCCTTCATTCTAGGTTTATTATATACATATTCACAGCCCCCACCCCAGTTTTTGTTTGGTGTTCATAGCTATGGTGGTTCCCAATGCTGCTATTCTTTCACTCAAAGAAGCATCTTTGCTTACAAATCTACCAAATGCAGCCTCTTCTAATTTTTTGTCTGCAACATGTCTCTTGTCAAGATCAGAATGTGTGTTGTATGCTATGTCATGGTCTCTACAAGCAGCATCTAGGGGATTAACACCAGGATCACCTCTGTTTAATCTATGGTCCAATTTTGTACCGGGACCACAATACTGATAGCCTGGAATATGTAGTTCAAATGGCAGCTTGTTTATAATGTCATTAACCAAGCCCCGACCCTCAGAAATATTCCAAAATTTAGGTGGTAGAGTATTAATAATTTTTATAAGATATTCAATCCCCTTAGTGTCATTCACTATAAAATTAGACAATTTTGTGCTTATCATGTCCATAATTCCAACCTTTTCATTGTAAAAATTGTGGTTGCCAGCATTTTCCTCCCCAGCTATCACCAATAACCTATCTACAAGTTTCCTGACATCATCAACCCACACAAATTCTTTAGGCAGGGTGTTGTATTGTTTGATTCCACTGCCTGTCTTCATTTCTGACCATATGGGCTTGATTAAATTGTTGTATTTTGCTCCACTGCTAGACTTGACTCTTTTTTGTGTGGGATCATTGTTCTGGTATAGAGCATCTGATTTTATTAATATTTCTTTGTAGTGCTCATAATCTTGATCTGTATAGTTGCCAGGTCTCTTCCTAGTCATCAGTTCCCACAACCCAGGTGTGCCGGGATATTTAACAAAACCACCTCTTTGTCCAAGATGAGATTCTGAATATACAATTATATCATCTCCCATAAATGTTACTCTGAAATTGCCAATTCTATGTATGATGCTACCATCACGCTCTGTGTCAGCATATAAGCCAAAGACCTCATCTTTGTTGTCTTTAGGTGTGCTTAAATATTTTTGAGCAAGAAGACCCAATCCAATAGGATCCAGAGTAGCTTCAATTCTTCGAGGAGCAACAGGACTAGGTGTATGAATACTGGAAAGTGGGGTGATTGGATAATCTAATATGTTCCTTGCAGCTACAGGTACAAGCTCTGTGATCAAATTTTGATTTTGCTCTGTAACAGTTTTGATATTTTTACCTAATTCACTAATAGCATCAATAATAGGCTGTTCTGTTTGTTTGTGTTGTTCATAAATTCCTCGGTTCTCTGATTTCCATCCCTTAAATCTTTTTACAAGATAATCTCTTAATTTAAGATCATCAATGATTGGCCTTTTCATGGTTATTTATATATGTTTCAATGTCTAGAAAATTGTTGATTTTATTTCTGTATTTGCCACTATTGGGTTTTCTTGTCATATCAATTGTGACAAACCCATAACTGTCCTGGTTCCAGCACCTACTGCAAAACTTGGAAAAATCATTGTAGCTCAAGTCCCCACCTACATATTCATCATGTATGTGTTTGAGGTTGGTATGATCTTGATGAAACACACATATAAAATTGCTGTTGTCTCGGATCAGCTGCTTCGGTATTTTAGAAAAAGTCTGTGCCAGGTAGAAGCAATCAATGTTTTTGTGTCGGCCCTGTGTAAAGAAATTTCTAACCTTGTTTTGATTATCCAGTATAATGTCATCAAACACAACAACAGAATTATCGAGACATTCATGAAGTGGCTTAACATCTGATTCAAAAGTGGCAATATCCAATCCATCATATAGCTTCATCAGCTGCTGATATTTTAATTGTTCCAAGCTCTTAGAGAAGACATACAAGTGCCTATTTTTCCAGTCTAACCAGTTGGGTGCCAATAAAAAATTATCAATCATTAGTGTAGTTTTACCACAAGCTGATGGCCCAACAATAAGACATCTAATATTATCAGGCAGCAACTTGCCATTTCTCCTAATCTGCTGTTCAGGTTCTGGCAGCCTTTTTATAACATCCCAGGTGCTCATATTATCACTTTGTCTGCATCGATCCAGCTGTGTTCTGGAAGTCCTAGCCATTTGACAAATAACTTGTTGCCTTTTCTGCGGATGATTTTTTCTATGAGATATGTGTCAGGCTGTTTAGTTTTGTTGAGTTCTTCTTCATAGAATCTGCCTTTGAGAATTTCTCCTCGGTGATCTTTTATTATATATGTGTTAAGGGTCCCAGGTTTAACTTGAACCACTGTAAATAATTCAGTGCTCCAGTTTCTTGTAAAGCCTCTTTTGAATAAGTGCTTATATTTGCTGATTCTTACTTGATCACCCACCTTGTATTTGGCCTTTCTTGTTGTTGGCTGGTATCTAGGATAATAAACAGTCCTGATCAATTTTTGCTCATCAGATGAAGTTACTTCAGAGGGTTTCATGTTGATTTTGGAATGGACCGAGTTGTTATATTTATGTAGAAGTTCTGGAAGAATATTAAGCCATTTATAATTACCTTGAAGTGTAAATTGTTTATACATAAGATTTTTTAGGGTTTTGTTGAATCTCTCTACAATTGAGGCTTTGAGATCACTGTAACTCGAATAATGTTGTACTGACTGGCTTTTAATAAATTGTTGGAACACAGAATTATAAAATTCTTTGCCATTATCTGTTTGCAAATAGCGCGGTGATCTTCCACTCTGATTGATGATTGTCCTGATGGCTTCTGTAACACATTTTCCAGTCTTGGATTTGAGTGGCACAGCCCAGGCAAATTTTGAAAATGTGTCTATGACAGTGAGTAGATACTTGTAGCCCTTGTTGATTTTGTATAAGTTTTTCAACTGTCCACTTGCCATCTCAATCAAGTCCCCTTGCCATAAATCATCTATGCCTTTTGTGACTACTGGCAGTCTCTTAAAATTATGTCTGGCTTGTCTGTGTAATTCATCAACAATAATTTGTCTAGACATAATATGAAAACAAGAATATTGCAACTATGGGGTGTTCCGCAGCTGATACTGCAGGATTTTCTAAATACAGTTTGTCTCCTATTTGTATATTAAATTCCAGAGAGCCATCATCTTCAGCATAAGATGTTTCTAATGTATTGGGATCTGTAAAATCCTCTAACTCTACACTGGTGATTTTTGGTTTGTTGTCAGCATTTGTTATTGATAAGGTGGGGTAGTGGTGTGCCTGTGGTTGAAGCCAATATTTGATCTTGATTGGTCTCAGTGTGCCCCCATCAAAAAACTGGTAATAAAATTGTGCAGGAGACAGCATATATATTTTGCCACCTGGTGTAAATGGTGAATCATATTCTTTGTTGGGGATGCTGTACAATTCAAGAATTACTGTATGTTTTGGATTCTCGATTATGCCTGTTATTTCTTTTTCTGCTGTAAGCAATCTGCTTGTTACAGATTCAAGGTGCTCATTGATGGTCCTAACAACATCATCATGGCCTGGCTTGATTTTTATGTCCACAATAAGTTTCTTGTATTGTTGCACAATCTCTTGAAGCTGGGTGGCAAAAACAGACAGAGCATTTGCTTGATTGGGTTCCATGGTCCCTAGCTGTTGCTTGATATTACCTACAATTTGCTGTAAATTTTCAATAACTGCCAATTTTGAATTTTGAGCAGTAAGATCATGGACCTGTCTTCTGATATCCTCAAACAGGGCATGCAGTTCATTAATATGTTGATTAGTTGGTAGAGTAGCCACTGTCTGAGTAAGTTGTTTGATCTCTGTCTGGATATTCTTGATATCTTCTGATTTCAATATGCGATTCACTGCCCTCTTAATATTTTTAAGTTCCTGTGATGTAGGCAGATTTGTTACAGTATTTTGCAAAGATTCAAGTGCCAATTTTACATTATTTAATTCAGAAGCATCAGCCACATTTTGCATAGCATTTTTTAGCAGAGCTATATCTGCCTGAGTGGGTGTTGATTGTTGTAAAATTTCAAGTTTTGTTTGGATATCATCGATCAAGTGATGAAAATGAGATAGTTCAGATTCAGTGTTGAGGTTTTCAAGCTTTGTGATCTGTTGCTGGACACTGACAAGTGTGTCTACAATACCAGGCAGGCGGGATTCTAGAGATTCTTGTACATTTGTCAAATCACTTTGCACTGCTGCTATTGTACCCTCAAGATGGGTTATGGTACTTTGAATTTTTCCAAAATTTTCATATGTTTCAAGTTGCAGCTTAATGTTGGCAACACTCCGAGTTATTGCACTCAAATTATCAGAAGATGGCAAGTTGTTCATAAAATTTTCAAGTGTCTCAATTTTTTCTTTAACCTCGGCTATGGCATTGGTCAGAGGGTCCAGATTAGGTATTTGGAGTGATTGAATCTGTTATTTTAGAGTGGAAATCACTAGATCAAAATCTTCTTGTGATTTTATGCTTTTGACAATTGTTTGGAGCTGTGTCTGGACATTATTTATCTGCTCTTCCAATTGCTGTTTCAATTGCTCAGAGTTGGTGGCCTGGGTCTTAAATTTGGCTTGAAGAGCTGCTACAGCTTCTTCTAAACTTTGAAAATTATCCAATGTTGCCAAATCAGTATATTTCTGAAGCAGCACTTTGAGTTCTGAGTCAATTTTAAGAAGAGGGTCCATGCATTGTGATTGTAAATTTGTAATTTCTAATTGAAGACTGGCATTGAGTGTGGTTTGTAAAGCTTGTAAATCACTTCTTAATTTCTTGACTCTGACATCAAGCATCAAAATCTCATCACTGTGATCTTCATGCCTTGTATGGCCAAATATATCATTAGGCATTTTGTTTTACTGGTTATTTATTATTGAATATCTGATTCTTAATTCTATAAAAAAAGGTATAAGCTTGTCATATGACCCAGGGACCTCAATATATAAGCAGTCACCAGCAAAAACAGTATATACAGTGCCAGAAATCATGTTTGAGTGCTTAATTCTATAAATATTTCTCCCTACTGAAATCTTGACATTGCCCTCAGGGGTTGTAATAAATTGCAATTGACCACCTACAGGTAATTGGTAATGATTTAAATTATTGTTAAATATTACAATACTTTACCTGTTTCATCATCAACATCTGTAAGTATGCTGTTCAGATGAATAATTAACAAAGCACTTAGTTTAGATATTATATCAGAAGAGGGTTGTGCTGTTGGCAGGTCCATAATAGCCTGTTTTTTGAACCCAAATAAGTTCATAGGCATGTTTATTTATTTCAAATCATGCTCTGTAATTGGGCATTGATTGCTATTTTTCAAATCACAATGACCCCATGGTAGAGTATGTATGCCACATGATAAAATGCATCTCTTATCATCAAGTGGGTCCAGAGCCACTTTTCTTACAATATTGCTAGTCAATAAGTGATCCACACTCTGAATTTTATTTTCTGATGTTCTGATTGTGCTACATGATTTGAGACAATTTTTGTAATCCTCAAATTCAAGCTCTTTGTCAACAATTACTCTGCCAATGCCCTTGGCCTTTTTGGCAACAGCGCCACTACATGTTTCAAAACTGTACATCTTGGCCCTTAACCCAGCAAATGCCACAATAACATCACCAAGTGTCTCATCTTTTAACTTGCCAGGCACCTTTTTGTTGTGGTGTTGAATCTCTGTATGTTCACTGGTATCCAAATATTTAAACAATTCAGGCTGTGCTATATCTTTATAAACATCTTCTGTTTGAATATCAAGAACAAAACTATCTGTGTCCATGTACATCAGTTTTACACAATCACCATAAAAAGGTTTCAACACATCATAATACAATTTTAACATGTGTAATTTGGCCAATTCCAATATCACAGCCCCTACATAAATAGGCTTATCAAACTTAATATTTGTTTTTTTCATGTTGAAAAGTGCCATATTCTCATCATAAATTCTTCTGTAATTGAAGTTTGGCTTTGCAATCAATTTTTTGCTCCGGCTGGGGTCAGTAATTATTTTAACATCAATATGTTTTCTGACATTTTCAATTGTTTTGCCATACACTGAATTGACCATCAATTTAAACAAGGTCTTATCAAATTGGCTCAATGCAGATGTTCGAAGCTCTGTGTTTGTATCAATATATGGCTTCAACCATCTTGAGTGACTGAACCTCAAAACTTTTCCAACTTTGGTCACTTGAACACCATGATTCATCAGGAACTGGAGGTTTTTGTAATATATAACATAATCCTGTTTCGGCTCTAGAGTCATCATCAATTTCTTCTGTTTAGAGCCAGGTGAACACTTAACCTCAGGAATTGGGGGCAGATCAGAAAATGTGTTGTGTAAATCATCAGGAATTGTCAGATCAACCTCTAAGAACAGGCCATAGTTACTGTCATCAAAATCCTTAAGATCTTCAATATTGAAATCTTCAACCCACTCAAGCCCTGCATATGGCAATTTATCCATCATAGCATAACCATAGAGGCTGTTGGCATCTACATACAGTATATAATTTGATGTCAGTGCTTGATCATAATCAGGAATATATTTGTTATTTGCTCTGGCATATCTCTGAGAACATTGCACCATGCCTCCTCTTATACATTGTTCCATAAACAGATACATATCTTGATCCTGGATCAGATCCAATTGCATTTTAGTGTTCAAAAACATTGCAGACCATGCTAGGCCCAGAGCACTGTAAAAATACATTGGATCCAGCTTATAATTTTGCATGAAAGATTTTCTGAAAGCCTGAAGTATATCAGCTAAGAGAGTGACACCAAGTTTTAAATATGCCTTGTGATAATCACCAAATGTCTGGCATTTTAAATTGTTCCACATCAACTGGGCATGGTGATAATCTTCATCAGTGATTCCAGATCCTCTGATTTTGCTGTAAAACTCTTGTTGTGGTGGCAGAGAAAACTCATCAAATTTAGAAAAATCTGTAACATAATCATATGGATATACACCCTTCTGCCTAATTAATTTCAGGTCCTGATTTGGAAACAAAGAACATGTGATTTTGAATTGATCATCAGATAATTGAGTGGCCAGTGTAGCCAGGCTAGCCGATAAAATTCTGTAAGAATCAAGAAATCTTAAGTGAATAGGAACACCATTAACTTTAATTATTTTGCTAATGGCAATATATTTTTCATTATTTTCAGCTAAAATATTTAAATTCTGCTTGTTAAACCCCTCGTACCTGATCAGATGATGAAAATCATAATTGGATGCACCATGGCAAAATATAGGGACAAATTTTGGTCTCTGGATCTTAATATTACAGCTATTACACAGGGCCATTAAGAATTTACCATCTGTATGAGAATGGTGTTTCACCTTGATATTTGCATCTGAAAATTCAGAATCACATACCGGGCATTTTTCTGCTTTGTTGAAATCTTCAATCTGTTTCTCTGTTAAAGGCAACATGGGCTTTGATTTTAATAAGACATTAGATGCTATGTCATGGCACTCATTTTCTATTCTATGTGCAAATTCTTTGATGGCATCTGCTCCCATGTATAAATATTCTTTACTAACCACACCACCCTGTACAACCACATAATAAAAGCTGGAAGGTTCATGTAATTGATATGATGTAATTGAAGGTTCATGAGGATCTGGGCTGCAAAATGCAAGGGGTTTGAGATTTGATTCAAAATCACAGACTATATATGCTGGGTGTTCCAACAGGGCTTCAAACTTTTTGAATTTTGCATTTTCACTTGGCATTGGCATCACCATATGAACAGATTTATGGTTGCCACAGTATTTCAGATGCTCAATTAACTTGTTTTTAGCAATTTCTGCATTCTCTTCACAAACACCATTCACCATTTTTCTACCATCAAATACAGACAAACATCTTCTGCACAACTTGAATATTTTATGAGTTTTGTCTGGTTGTGTTCTGACTAAAGCTTCAAGATTATGTATCAGAGTGTAATGATTTGTGCCATCCCCTTTAATTAAGAGCAGATCAATTGGAATAGCAGATTCATCATCAAGTGTACTGATTCTGAGAGGATCTATCAAGCAATTGTCACGGCCAGTAGAACAAGTAAATACATTAATAGATAATTGTTTGCCATTGATGTGCCTGGCCTTTTTCTCAAATTTATCAATATTCTGAACAGGCATTGGATATTCTAAACCCTCTATTGCTTCATCAAAATTGTGTTCATGCTGTTTATAATAAGTTATTCTATCAGGATTCCTTGAAACTGGATACAAAGCAGCTAAAATACACCACAAAAAGCATTTCTCGTCATTATTTTTTATATTAACCACGGCTGTTTTGTTTTTGATATTGGCAGGTAATGGCACATAAGTGGAACCTTGAAATGGGTTGAATTCAGAAATATTAACATATAACTTGTGTGAAGATCCGCATAGGGTCCATCCAGACTCTTTTGCTGCAAATTCAGAGTGTTTAATATTCAATTGATCTATCAAACTGCTTATTATTTTGTCTGAATTTGCATTTGAATATACCGGTACAGTTTCTGTTATGTGGGGCTGTGTAAATTTTGTGCCATTTGGCTTCTTATATTGTGAAAACAATTTGAGAAACAGCTTATAAGAGCCATTTTGTGCATTTAGAATTGCCTGCACATCAGGATTTATACTGTTCAAAAAATTCTTAATGTCACATCTTGGCTCTGATACAAACCGGTGATCCCTTAATTGGCCATTAAAACTGCTATGGATAGGTGCATAGCGTGGCTGCTTTGCCGGTCCAGCATTAACAGGTGTTTCGTGCTTCCTTTTCAGACCAGATGTAGATGGTTGTGGGGGCAATGTTGATGACTGTGCAGAGCAAGAACCCACATGTCTATTGAAATATGCCTTGCTAAATATTTTGTGGCATTTAGGACATATTTTAGTGGGAGTTCTATATTTGCCTGGGTCACAATTCTTTTGGTGTCTGGCCCAATTGGGGCTGGATATATTCTTATTACACTGATTGCAATATTTTTGTTGTTGGTTTATTATATAAGATTTCCTGGGGTTCAATTAAAAATTTTGTACTTAATATATATATATATTTTGTTCAGCTGTGTGCTTTGTTTATTTCTTGTGTATATTTAATATGTTAATATTATTAATTTTTATTCTCAGTTTATTATATAAAATTTTTTGGGTTTTAAACCAAAACTCTATGCTTATTATGACAGGTTGTAAAGCTAATAGCCTACAAGTGGAAAAAGAGAATAAATATTGAACTACACTGACTTTCCGCAAATGCCTGCACAGACATGCATGTCCTAGAAAGGCAATGACCTAGCGCTGAGTGTTATGTATTGATTTTTGTATAACAGGCTGGGACAGATATAAGCCTGACTCTAAATAAGAGTGGATTACAACAAACAAGCTGGATGCAACAAATATCAGATTTTTTATACAAAATATAAGCCCTTTTTGTTCAATATACCAGGAATATATTTAATATGAATAATATATTAAACCAAACAGGCCTGTAGTATGAAAAGCACTGTAACAACACACCCTTACTCTTCAACAACTCTCTCAATACTGGCTGATATGCAATACAAAATCTCTTTATATAGCCTAAGCACAGACCGCATTGAAAGCATCTGAAACAATTAGTCAATCAGAATATAACACATCATCACATTATGTCATAAGCAACCAATCAGAAAACAACACATGTCTAATAATTTTTTGCATAATATTAGGTAAAAATTTGTTGCAAAACATGATGCAATATAAATAAACCATAAATAGGCCACAAGTGGACCGGAAGTGGACCGGAAGTGGGCTGGAAGTGGACCGGAAGTGGACCGGAAGTGGACCGGAAGTGAACCGGAAGTAAATATGTGTGTGTGTGTGTGTGTGTGTGTGGGTGTGGGTGGGTGGGTGTGGGTGTGTGTTAATACGTTTGGCGTAGTTTTAGGTGTGGGCAAAAAATATCAAGAGGGGCATATTTTTAACAAATTTATGGACAACAATCTCACAGAAGTGCCTTTTATAAGTGTAGGCAAATCAATCTGAGGGGGGTCATCATTTGTACACTAGGATTCAAAATTCTTAGAATTAAGAGCATATCACACTTGAAGAATTGGGGAATAAGAGCATCTTGGCATAATTTTAAGTGTGGGCAAATCGGGCTGTTTAATTATATGAGCTCATCATTTGTACACCTGTAAGTGGTGCTGGTTGTACCACAAATCACACTACTTACGTCCGACGAAGGATTCGGAGTTGAATAGAAGCCGACGCTCGAAGAAAGTGAAGAAGTCACAAGAATTCTTCAATCACCTTTCGGAAGAAGAGACTAACAACAGAGTTAGGAAATCCAAGTGTCAGAATTTTAGACTGGCAGATATAAAAGCCTTAGAGAAGTTTTCTGGAGAAATAAATTCTGTCTCGGCCGAACGATACATCGAAAGTTTAAAGACCTATATAGATATAATGGAAGTTTCAGAATTTTACAGGTTGAAAATTTTACCTTCCTTAATGACAGGAAAGGCCAAATCCTGGTTTATAGCAAATGAAAGGAAGTGGAAGAGTTTTGATCAGTTCTGTTATGCATTTCGAAAGCAGTATGCTTCTTTAGAGGCTAAACAACCAGAAATGCAGCTGTTAAGGAATAAGAAATTTCAGAGGTCCCTTGGATTAACGTTAGAAGAATACTGCTGGGAAGTCTACGGAAACTACTGCAATCTGATGGAAGTAGTAAATCAAGGTGAAGTCTTGCATTTGATAATCCGCCAACTTCCGGTGAAAGTTCGACAACTGGTATTGACTCGAGATCCAAAAACCATGGAACAACTAGCAAATTATTTTAGTCGATATGAAGCCTCCGAACAACTGGAGATAAGTAGGGGAGATAACCCCAAGATAGAAGACCAAAGGCAATTTCAACCCAGAGTTAGGCAGACTCAAATAGTTTCGTCTAGATTTAACAACGAAAGTGAAGGAGTGACCAGAACACCTCAGAATCCTAATAGGAACAATAATAGAAACCAGAGGGGTTACCAAGGGCGGAATTTCTATAGCAACGGCAATAGAAGTCAACCATATGGACGACCATGGAATCAATCCCATTTCCCCAACAACCACTTCAATAGAAATTCCAATACAAAGGAAATCTCCTGCCAAACTGAAGAAGTCCGACTGAGTTAAATCCAGCTTGGGAAAGTTCAATGCTCCCAAATCAAAATTTAAACCAACCCTCGTTGTAAATGAAGCGCTCTCATTTACAACGGAAGGGAAAACTGTATCGGAGACAAATGAGAGTACCGATAATTTCCACCGAAGATTTTTTAGAAGTATTGCATTTAGAATTAGAAGTCGAAAATGAAGAATGGAAAAAGATAGAAGAACCTGAACATAGGGAAATATTGTTGTCCAGGAAACCAGAAATTATCGCTCAAATTTAAGGATTAAAAATTAAGTGCACTATAGATACAGGGAGTGAATGCACTATAATGAAATATAAAGTCTGGCTTAAGTTGCGAGACAGATTACCAGGACTTAAACTTAAAAGATGTTCTGAAGAAATGATATTGAATTTCACTAGAAAGGGAAATTCTAGGATAATGGGATATAGGCAGATCCGTTTTAAAATACGAGGATATGTATTTGAAGATTCAGTATATATAGTCCGAGATTTGGATAAGGACCTAGTATTGGGAAAGCCGTTCATGAAAATGCACATGGCGAGCTTCGAAGCAGGAAGACAGAGATTTTACATAATAAAAGATGGACAGTTAGTAGAAGAGGACCTAAGAAAAGGAAAGACCTTATAAACAGATCCCAGGGACTGAGGACGTTTCCATAAGCCGAGTAAGCATTATTGCTTGGTAGGCCAAGGAAAGGTTACCAGGGGAAAAGATTGATTCCCTTACTCTTCGAGGATAGAAGAGAAATTGTTGTAACAATTTAAAGGAAGAAATTGTTATTTAAGAGGCTGAGTCCTCATAGTATTAGCAAAAATGGCTTAAATTGTAAACGTTTATAAGAAAAGTCAGATTTGATAAAGAATGGTCTAATGTTCAAGAAATGTGAGAATCTCTAAAATTACTGTTGTACAGTGACATTAAAGGGTCAATAACTAATACTGAATGGTCTAGCCTGTAAGAATGATTATATATTTGATGTTACTACGCAAATAAAGAAGGGGCAAAAATGTAATAAGGGCTAAGTCTTGAGAAAGGAATAAGAACTAATGAGAGAATTAGAATTTCCTATTATGTAAAAGATAAAGCTTGAGATGATTCCCAGATCAAAGGTTTGGAAAAGAATGATTCATAATTATGACGAATCAAATAATTTTGTTAACTATTATGTGGATAAACTGAAAAATATGATATTTAAAGCCAAATTGTTTTTGAATAGGCTTATTACATAAACAAGATTAGATATTCAAAGAAAATATTTGTCCTAATTTTGAACTTGAACATGTAACAAAGAAGCTTTATTGTTTACTGTAAACTTCTCATAACAAAGGTGATTGATCTGTAACTGATATGACTGAATAAGTTAACATTAATTTCTGTGTTATTTTCAATAATTCGAAATGTTTGTGATGTTGGATTTGTTTGTTAAATCATTAAAACTGTTGTGTTGAATTAAAAATTAATTTTCTAATTAACCCAAGTGTGTTAAAGATTTCAGATATGGGTTATTAACAAAAGTGTATTTGAAAAAAAAAATAGATGAAGAAAGAAGTTTAAAAAGTTGTGATCGAATATTTGTCTTTCATGTAATAACGTTTGAGAATTGTATGATATGTTGATTTAATACTTCTATTTAAAATTTGGATATAAAATTGTATTTAAGAAATGTACTTAATTGAAAAGCTAACCATATGATTTCTAGTGTGTTGTTATAAATGTTGATAAAGCATTAATATTTGGGAAACAATATGATTATTAGTTCTACTGAACTAATCACTTAATTTGAAATAATATACCCAATTGGTATATATAAAAAACATTGTATAGGAAAGGCAAAGAGTTTAGACAAAAAAAAAATTGTTTCACTTTCGTGTCTCAAATTTTCCTTTAAACTACAGAAGGGGGGAACCTGTTACGACCTTACTTATTTTGTAACTTTGCAATGCCGTGTTAAAAGAAATATTGATATAGTGTTACCTCAAGTCCTTGTTAATGTCCGGTATACTACATGTTGTGACGCAAATATGAACGTGCCAATCAAGGCGTTGTTGAACTGATGTCTTCATCTTTCTGTAACTATCAAATGAAGTAAGCTCGCTTAAGACAACGGGCATTTATTATGATGTAAATATAGATTTGCCAATCAAAGATTATCCATGTTTGATGAACTAACCTAATTGTAATTATATAATGGCGGAACATTTAAATTTGTATATTTCCAAAATGTAAGATTTTATCAACGTTAAAGAAATAATTGTTAACTCAAATGAATATGTAAACTTTCTTTGTAAATTATTAATTGCCAAACTATGTATTTTTCAAATATCTTTCTGTTGTAATTTAGAGTATTGTAATAAGAAATTACCTAAAGACAGGTGTTCGAGGCTGGAACTTTGGGTATAAATACGAAGGAGTTTGGTCCGTAAGGAGGTCTGTTCTGGTGTCAGTCTAGGAAGAAGTGAATAGATGCAAGCCGATCTTCTGTAAAACCTAGACTGGCCAAATAGGAACGGTCTAATCTAGGAAGAAGTGAATAGGTGTATGCCGCTCTTCTGTAAAACCTAGGTTAGCCGAATGGGATATAAGTTCCAATTTAGGAAGAAGTGAATAGGTGCAAGCCGCTCTTCTGTAAAACCTAAATTGGCAATCTCGGGTGATAACTCCAAGTCTAGGAAGAAGTGAATAGGTGTATGCTGCTCTTCTGTAAAACCTAGGTTTCAGCCACCCTAGTTTGACCTTTCTAGTAAGTTTGAAATTATCTATTAACAATTGATCTCCAAGTTCCAGTTATGAATTACCTAACCACTGGCTGTAAGTACTCAAGCAGTAAATAAACATTTCATTAAAACTTCACGACGTTGGTTGGATTTGTTCTGCACCTACCCTGAAGATAGGTTTCAGTGTAGACCCTTAGAGCCTCAATGTTCCCGGCTATAGGAGTAAAGGGTGAGGAAAGTTACTAGGAACGTAACAGATCCTTTTTGGCGCCCATCATGAGGGCCACGACAGTATAGCACTTCAACCACCGACGTTGCATACTGGCATACAACGTAGAGGCTCGACAATTGAAGAATCCAGCCAGACGACTATTACGGAAGAGGTCCTCGTTAGAATCGAAGTTGCAGTTGCGCCATAGAAGCTAAGGAAATCCTGACCACTCCAGTCGAAGAAGATGACCAACGATGAGTAGAAGATTCCTATAAGAAGCAATAACTTAAAGATTTCATTAGTTAGAAAAGATTCTTCAAGAAAAAGGACTTACATTTTAAAAGTGTGAAAACTCAAATATTAGTATTTAGTCATGTCAAAAAGGTATTTAAGGGGGAAACAAAGAAAATTAACCATGGTGACCTTCAAGTGCTGCTCTGATGACTCCAAGTCCGAAGAAGGAACAGTCAAATGTCAAGAATGCGAGTGTTTGTTCCACTTGAGTTGTTTGAATATGGATGCCACGAATGAAGATGTTGATAGAACTACTTTCAAATGCCAACGTTGTCAAAACAAATCTGAATCTGCAAACCAAATGATAGATTTATTGAAAACGTGGAGACAAGAAAATGAAGAGAAGAGACAGAAAGATGAAGAGAAGAGACAGAAAGAAAAACAAGAAGATGATGATAAAAGACAGAAAGATGAAGAGAAGAGACAGAAAGAAAGACAAGAAGATGAAGAGAAAAGACAGAAAGAAAGACAAGAAGATGAAGAGAAAAGACAGAAGAAAGACGAGAAGATGAAGAGAAGAGACAGAAAGAAAGACGAGAAGATGAAGAGAAGAGACGGAAAAAAAGACAAGAAGATGAAGAGAAGAGACGAAAAGAAAGAGAAGAAGATAGTAAAAAAATGAGAGAATTAATAGAGGAAGTAAGATTAGAGTGTAAGATCAATAAGAATGAGTTACAAAAAACTGTAGAGGAATGCCAAAATTGATTGAGGGCCGAAATGGAAGAATTTAAACAAGTGACGAGTCAAGAAGAGAAAGATCAGATAGAAGCAACCCAGAAAGCCTTATTGGAAGAAATAGATTAAGAAAAAAGTCAGAGGAAGACAAAAGAAACTGAATGAACAAGCTTATTTGAAAGTTGAAGGCTTGAAACTACAAAGAGCTTGATGGAAGAAAAACAGCAAAGAAGAAAGGAAATGGAAGACGAAATAAAGGAAGTACAATGGCAATTTCACAAAACTTCTAGTGAAATAGATTCTTTAGCCATGAAATTAGAACGCTAATTCAGTAGACCAAAGTCAGAGGATTCACTCTGCCAATTTGGCCACTTCTATCACTAGTGTATCTAAGAGGAGGTATACTGAAAGAAGTAACCTCTCATCCTCTAGTGCTACGTCCGACGAAGGATTCGGAGTTGAATAGAAGCCGACGCTCGAAGAAAGTGAAGAAGTCACAAGAATTCTTCAATCACCTTTCGGAAGAAGAGACTAACAACAGAGTTAGGAAATCCAAGTGTCAGAATTTTAGACTATCAGATATAAAAGCCTTAGAGAAGTTTTCTGGAGAAATAAATTCTGTCTCGGCCGAACGATACATCGAAAGTTTAAAGACCTATCTAGATATAATGGAAGTTTCAGAATTTTACAGGTTGAAAATTTTACCTTCCTTAATGACAGGAAAGGCCAAATCCTGGTTTATAGCAAATGAAAGGAAGTGGAAGAGTTTTGATCAGTTCTGTTATGCATTTCGAAAGCAGTATGCTTCTTTAGAGGCTAAACAACCAGAAATGCAGCTGTTAAGGAATAAGAAATTTCAGAGGTCCCTTGGATTAACGTTAGAAGAATACTGCTGGGAAGTCTACGGAAGCTACTGCAATCTGATGGAAGTAGTAAATCAAGGTGAAGTCTTGCATTTGATAATCCGCCAACTTCCGGTGAAAGTTCGACAACTGGTATTGACTCGAGATCCAAAAACCATGGAACAACTAGCAAATTATCTTAGTCGATATGAAGCCTCTGAACAACTGGAGATAAGTAGGGGAGATAACCCCAAGATAGAAGACCGAAGGCAATTTCAACCCAGAGTTAGGCAGACTCAAATAGTTTCGTCTAGATTTAACAACGAAAGTGAAGGAGTGACCAGAACACCTCAGAATCCTAATATGAACAATAATAGAAACCAGAGGGGTTACCAAGGGCGGAATTTCTATAGCAACGGCAATAGAAGTCAACCATATGGACGACCATGGAATCAATCCCGTTTCCCCAACAACCACTTCAATAAAAATTCCAATACAATGGAAATCTCCTGCCAAACTGAAGAAGTCCCGACTGAGTTAAATCCAGCTTGGGAAAGTTCAATGCTCCCAAATCAAAATTTAAACCAACCCTCGTTGTAAATGAAGCTCTCTCATTTACAACGGAAAGGAAAACTGAATCGGAGACAAATGAGAGTACCGATAATTTCCACCGAAGATTTTTTAGAAGTATTGCATTTAGAATTAGAAGTCGAAAATGAAGAATGGAAAAAGATAGAAGAACCTGAACATAGGGAAATATTGTTGTCCAGGAAACCAGAAATTATCGCTCAAATTTAAGGATTAAAAATTAAGTGTACTATAGATACAGGGAGTGAATGCACTATAATGAAATATAAAGTCTGGCTTAAGCTGCGAGACAGATTACCAGTACTTAAACTTAAAATATGTTCTGAAGAAATGATATTGAATTTCACTAGAAAGGGAAATTCTAGGATAATGGGATATAGGCAGATCCGTTTTAAAATACGAGGATATGTATTTGAAGATTCAGTATATATAGTCCGAGATTTGGATAAGGACCTAGTATTGGGAAAGCCGTTCATGAAAATGCACATGGCGAGCTTCGAAGCAGGAAGACAGAGATTTTACATAATAAAAGATGGACAGTTAGTAGAAGAGGACCTAAGAAAAGGAAATACCTTATAAACAGATCCCAGGGAACTGAGGACGTTTCCATAAGCCGAGTAAGCGTTATTGCTTGGTAGGCCAAGGAAAGGTTACCAGGGGAAAAGATTGATTCCCTTACTCTTCGAGGATAGAAGAGAAATTGTTGTAACAATTTAAAGGAAGAAATTGTTATTTAAGAGGCTGAGTCCACATAGTATTAGCAAAAATGGCTTAAATTGTAAACGTTTATAAGAAAGGTCAGATTTTATAGAGAATGGTCTAATGTTCAAGAAATGTGAGAATCTCTAAAATTACTGTTGTACAGTGACATTAAAGTGTCAATAACTAATACTGAATGGTCTAGCCTGTAAGAATGATTATATATTTGATGTTACTACGCAAATAAAGAAGGGGCAAAAATGTAATAAGGGCTAAGTCTTGAGAAAGGAATAAGAACTAATGAGAGAATTAGAATTTCCTATTATGTAAAAGATAAAGCTTGAGATGATTCCCAGATCAAAGGTTTGGAAAAGAATGATTCATAATTATGACGAATCAAATAATTTTGTTAACTATTATGTGGATAAACTGAAAAATATGATATTTAAAGCCAAATTGTTTTTGAATAGGCTTATTACATAAACAAGATTAGATATTCAAAGGAAATATTTGTCCTAATTTTGAACTTGAACATGTAACAAAGAAGCTTTATTGTTTACTGTAAACTTCTCGTAACAAAGATGATTGATCTGTAACTGATATGACTGATTTCTCGACCTTGAGTCAAAAACCCTGATGGAACTGATATGCAACCTATATCCAAACACCATACGTTTAGTGCAGTGAATTTCGGTGAAGTTCGGAGGGCTCATTTAGTCAAATCTACTCTCCTCACCTCCTCGTTGGGGCCCCCTGGGATCTTTCAAGATGCGAAAGAGAGAGTGGTGTGCGGAAAGCAACGGGAAGCTACCGCATATATCTTTTCCCTAGAAAAACTGCAATCATGATGAGTCATTCCAAGGCAAAATATTCCGGACGTAAACTAGCCCCCCATTCGGATGTCCGGGAGGGGGATGTCTGGGAAGGACACGTTATGACAAAGGACACTGATGGGGAAAAGAGAAGCAAACAGAAGGTAAGATTAAGGATTGGAACGTGGAATGTCAGAACCCTGTTACAGTCGGGAAAGCTAGAAAACTTAAAGGCAGAAATGAGAAGAAACAAAGTAGATGTTATGGGAATATCAGAAGTGAGGTGGGAACAGAATGGTGAAATAGTGAGTGATGAGTTCAAGATGTTTTATTCTGGAGGTGATCAACAAGGAAACCGTGGTGTGGGAATAGTGCTAGGACCACGTGTGAAACATAAAGTTATACCAGTGCGTTATGTGGATGACAGGATTATAATGGTGAAACTTCAAGGAAAGAAGAAAGACTTAGTGTTAATTCAAGTGTATATGCCACATAGTGGGTTGTCAGAAGAAGAAGTGGAGGAAAACTATGAGAAGATAGAGGAATTGATGGAAAAAATAGAAAGGGATCGTGCATTATCGTAATGGGTGATTGGAATGCTGTAGTAGGAGAAAGGCAGGATGGAAGTACAGTAGGAAGATATGGATTAGGCGAGAGAAATGAGAGAGGGGAAAGCCTGGTAAATTTCTGTAAAAGAAACTCCCTAATTGTTGGAAACACACTGTTCCAGCAACATAAGAGAAGGAGGTACACCTGGATATGTCCAAGAGATTGTAAAAGATATCAGATAGATTACATACTGGTACAAGAAAGATTTCGAAATTGTTTGAAAAATGCGAAGACATTGCCAGGAGCTGACATTAATTCAGACCACATCTTGCTAATAGGAGAAATCAATCTTACATTGAAGAAGATAACCCAAAACCAGGTGAGCAAGAAACCCCACTTAGAGAAGCTAAGGGAAGAAGACGAAAGACAAAAATTTGCAGAACATTTCCAAGGAAACTATAATAAGTTTAAAGCTAGTTGTAACAATAAGGATGAGATGTGGGATGGAATAAAAAGCTGCTTACAGAAGGCAGTGGATGAAACAATAGGCTACAGGGAAAGGAAAAGTGCAAAGAAACCATGGATTACTGAAAGTATGCTGGAAAAAATGGAGGAACGGAGAAAATGGAAGAATGTAAATACAGAAGAGGGAAGACATAATTACAAGATACTGAATAACCAGCTAAGAAGAGAAACTGACAGGGCAAAAGAACAATGGATGAAACAAAAATGTGAAGAAATTGAAGAACTGGAAAAAAGAGGAAGGTATGACTTGATGTATCGTGAAGTAAACTGCTTGGGCTTCCAAAAGAAGAAATGGAAAACAATGTGGATGATAGAAGACGAGGAAGGATGTGAAATCACAGACAAAAAAGGAATATCGAATGTGTGGGGAAAGTACGTTGAAGAGCTCTACCAGAAAGAGAATCGCCCAGACAGTCTGAATGTAGAAAATGAAGACGACGTGCCTGATGATGAGAAAGAATACTATATCCTGAATGAAGAATTTGAGCAAGCACTCAAAGAAATGAGGAATGGGAAAGCAATGGGCACTGATGAAATTCCTGTTGAACTTATCAAATATCTGGGAGATGGAAAAAGAGAAATACTGCACTTATGCAATGAAATCTATGAGAAAGGGGATTGGCCACAAGATTTCACGGAGACTGTTTTGATACCTCTGCAGAAGAAAAGCAATGCCAGAAAATGTTCTGAGTACAGGACAATCAGCTTGATATCTCACTCGGCAAAAATTCTTCTAAGAATTCTGAACAGACGCCTATACTCGAAGGTCAGTGGCGAGTTAGAGGAAGAACAGTTTGGTTTCAGGAAAGGAAGAGGTACAAGGGATGCAATTGGTTTACTGAGGACCATTGGGGAAAGATATTTAGAGAAAGGAAAGGAGGTGTTTGTAGTATTTGTAGACCTGGAGAAAGCCTTTGATAGAGTGAATTGGGTTAAACTTTTAGAAATTCTGAAGAAAATTGGTGTAGATTGGAAAGAGAGAAGACTTCTAAGCAACTTATACATGAATCAACGAGTTAAAGTGAGAACAGGAGACGAAATGACAGAAGGCTGTGAAATTGGAAGAGGAGTACGACAAGAATGCTGCCTATCGCCTACTTTGTTTAATATCTATTTAGAAGATATAGTGAAAACTTGTTTCCAGGGTACAGGAGGTGTCAAATTGGGAGGAAGAAGAATAAACTGCATAAGATTTGCTGATGACATGGCATTATTCGCTGAGGATGAAATAACCATAAATAGTATGTTAGAAGAGTTAAACAGCAGCTGTGAGCAGTATGGAATGAAGATTAATGTAAAGAAGACAAAGGCAATGGTTATAGGACGGAAACCAAGGAATATTAATGTGAGAGCAAACAGTGAAAGAATCCAGCAAGTGGATAGCTTAAAGTACCTCGGATGCACTATAAGCAGTGACATGAGCTGCAACCAAGAAGTGAAAATGAGAATCGCAATAGCAAAAGAAGCTTTCAATAGAAGAAAAAATGTTTTTTGTGGACCCATGGACATAGGTCTAAGGAAGAGATTAGTGAAATATTTTGTGTGGAGTGTAGCACTATATGGTGCAGAAACCTGGACATTGAGAAGAAATGAAGAGAAACGACTCGAAGCTTTTGAAATGTGGACATGGCGAAAAATGGAGCGTGTAAAATGGACGGACAAGGTAAGAAACGAAGCCGTACTGAAAAGAGTTGGTGAAAAAAGATCAATACTGGAGACCATCAAGAAGAGGAAAAGAAACTGGTTAGGACACTGTCTAAGAAGGAACTGCCTGCTAAGAGATGCCTTGGAGGGAATGTTTGAAGGAAGAAAAGTCCGTGGAAGAAAGAGATATCAGCTTATGGATGATATTAAATTAACTGGGTCGTATGCTATTACGAAGCGTAAGGCAGAGAACAGGGAAAGCTGGAGATTGCAGTGAAAAACCTGCCAATTAGGCAGAAAACAATGAATGAATGAATGAATTTCTGTGTTATTTTCAATAATTCGAAATGTTTGTGATGTTGGATTTGTTTGTTAAATCATTAAAACTGTTGTGTTGAATTAAAAATTAATTTTCTAATTAACCCAAGTTTGTTAAATATTTCAGATATGGGTTATTAACAAAAGTTTATTTGAAAAAAAAAATAGATGAAGAAAGAAGTTTAAAAAGTTGTGATCGAATATTTCTCTTTCATGTAATAACGTTTGAGAATTGTATGATATGTTGATTTAATACTTCTATTTAAAATTTGGATATAAAATTGTATTTAAGAAATGTACTTAATTGAAAAGCTAACCATATGATTTCTAGTGTGTTGTTATAAATGTTGATAAAGCATTAATATTTGGGAAACAATATGATTATTAGTTCTACTGAACTAATCATTTAATTTGAAATAATATACCCAATTGGTATATATAAAAAACATTGTATAGGAAAGGCAAAGAGTTTAGACAAAGAAAAATTTGTTTCACTTTCGTGTCTCAAATTTTCCTTTAAACTACAGAAGGGGGGAACCTGTTACGACCTTACTTATTTTGTAACTTTGCAATGCCGTGTTAAAAGTAATATTGATATAGTGTTACCTCAAGTCCTTGTTAATGTCCGGTATACTACATGTTGTGACGCAAATATGAACGTGCCAATCAAGGCGTTGTTGAACTGATGTCTTCACCTTTCTGTAACTATCAAATGAAGTAAGCTCGCTTAAGACAACGGGCATTTATTATGATGTAAATATAGATTTGCCAATCAAAGATTATCCATGTTTGATGAACTAACCTAATTGTAATTGTAATGGCGGAACATTTAAATTTGTATATTTCCAAAATGTAAGATTTTATCAACGTTAAAGAAATAATTGTTAACTCAAATGAACATGTAAACTTTCTTTGTAAATTATTAATTGCCAAACTATGTATTTTTCAAATATCTTTCTGTTGTAATTTAGAGTATTGTAATAAGAAATTACCTAAAGACAGGTGTTCGAGGCTGGAACTTTGGGTATAAATACGAAGGAGTTTGGTCCGTAAGGAGGTCTGTTCTGGTGTCAGCCTAGGAAGAAGTGAATAGGTGCAAGCCGCTCTTCTGTAGAACCTAGACTGGCCAAATAGGAACGGTCTAATCTAGGAAGAAGTGAATAGGTGTATGCCGCTCTTCTGTAAAACCTAGGTTAGCCGAATGGGATATAAGTTCCAATTTAGGAAGAAGTGAATAGGTGCAAGCCGCTCTTCTGTAAAACCTAAATTGGCAATCTCGGGTGATAACTCCAAGTCTAGGAAGAAGTGAATAGGTGTATGCCGCTCTTCTGTAAAACCTAGGTTTCAGCCACCCTAGTTTGACCTTTCTAGTAAGTTTGAAATTATCTATTAACAATTGATCTCCAAGTTCCAGTTATGAATTACCTAACCACTGGCTGTAAGTACTCAAGCAGTAAATAAACATTTCATTAAAACTTCACGACGTTGGTTGGATTTGTTCTGCACCTACCCTGAAGATAGGTTTCAGTGTAGACCCTTAGAGCCTCAATGTTCCCGGCTATAGGAGTAAAGGGTGAGGAAAGTTACTAGGAACGTAACAGATCCTTTTTGGCGCCCATCATGAGGGCCACGACAGTATAGCACTTAAACCACCGACGTTGCATACTGGCATACAACGTAGAGGCTCGACAATTGAAGAATCCAGCCAGACGACTATTACGGAAGAGGTCCTCGTTAGAATCGAAGTTGCAGTTGCGCCATAGAAGCTAAGGAAATCCTGACCACTCCAGTCGAAGAAGATGACCAACGATGAGTAGAAGATTCCTATAAGAAGCAATAACTTAAAGATTTCATTAGTTAGAAAAGATTCTTCAAGAAAAAGGACTTACATTTTAAAAGTGTGAAAACTCAAATATTAGTATTTAGTCATGTCAAAAAGGTATTTAAGGGGGAAACAAAGAAAATTAACCATGGTGACCTTCAAGTGCTGCTCTGATGACTCCAAGTCCGAAGAAGGAACAGTCAAATGTCAAGAATGCGAGTGTTTGTTCCACTTGAGTTGTTTGAATATGGATGCCACGAATGAAGATGTTGATAGAACTACTTTCAAATGCCAACGTTGTCAAAACAAATCTGAATCTGCAAACCAAATGATAGATTTATTGAAAACGTGGAGACAAGAAGATGAAGAGAAGAGACAGAAAGACGAAGAGAAGAGACAGAAAGAAAAACAAGAAGATGATGATAAAAGACAGAAAGATGAAGAGAAGAGACAGAAAGAAAGACAAGAAGATGAAGAGAAAAGACAGAAAGAAAGACAAGAAGATGAAGAGAAAAGACAGAAGAAAGACGAGAAGATGAAGAGAAGAGACAGAAAGAAAGACGAGAAGATGAAGAGAAGAGACGGAAAAAAAGACAAGAAGATGAAGAGAAGAGACGAAAAGAAAGAGAAGAAGATAGTAAAAAAGTGAGAGAATTAATAGAGGAAGTAAGATTAGAGTGTAAGATCAATAAGAGTGAGTTACAAAAAACTGTAGAGGAATGCCAAAATTGATTGAGGGCCGAAATGGAAGAATTTAAACAAGTGACGAGTCAAGAAGTGAAAGATCAGATAGAAGCAACCCAGAAAGCCTTATTGGAAGAAATAGATGAAGAAAAAAGTCAGAGGAAGACAAAAGAAACTGAATGAACAAGCTTATTTGAAAGTTGAAGGCTTGAAACTACAAAGAGCTTGATGGAAGAAAAACAGCAAAGAAGAAAGGAAATGGAAGACGAAATAAAGGAAGTACAATGGCAATTTCACAAAACTTCTAGTGAAATAGATTCTTTAGCCATGAAATTAGAACGCTAATTCAGTAGACCAAAGTCAGAGGATTCACTCTGCCAAATTGGCCACTTCTATCACTAGTGTATCTAAGAGGAGGTATACTGAAAGAAGTAACCTCTCATCCTCTAGTGCTACGTCAGTAGTGTGATTTGTGGTACAACCAGCACCACTTACAGGTGTACAAATGATGAGCTCATATAATTAAACAGCCCGATTTGCCCACACTTAAAATTATGCCAAGATGCTCTTATTCCCCAATTCTTCAAGTGTGATATGCTCTTAATTCTAAGAATTTTGAATCCTAGTGTACAAATGATGACCCCCCTCAGATTGATTTGCCTACACTTATAAAAGGCACTTCTGTGAGATTGTTGTCCATAAATTTGTTAAAAATATGCCCCTCTTGATATTTTTTTTGCCCACACCTAAAACCACGCCAAACGTATTAACACACACCCACACCCACCCACCCACCCACACCCACACCCACACCCACACACACACACACACACACACACACATATTTACTTCCGGTTTAAGTTCAATTGGGCACCAGGCTCAACTTGCATATCTAGTACTAAAACAATGTAATTCTTCTAGAATTGCTCTGTGACTCTCTCATTTCTTACATCATAAACATATGATTTTTCACCTATGAGAATAACACTACATATGGTGTCATCAGGGAGTGTATCGTGGAATTCACTGATAATTTTAATGTTTGTCCTGTCATTAACCACAACTTGTTTTCTTTTTGAAGTGTTGATGACAAACATGGGTCTCTGTGTTTTGAATTCATCTGGTGTGTAATACATGCCAGTATTGCCAGTAGTGACCCTTTTGTATGCTGTAAATGCTTCTTATAATTTAAGGAAATCATCCTTGGACATGTCTAAATTATAATTTTCTCTAGGAAATACCTCATTTCTGCCATTTTTAAGATATATGTTCTTGATGTTGCAGCTATCAAATTTACTTGAATTTTTTTCCTGATTATTGTGTCTTCCAGTCTGAAACAATACCACCACAAAATCCGGCATGTCATATTGTATACTGGAGAATGAATTTGTAGCATCAAACTCATAATAAGTACCAGTTGCAGGCTTCTGTACACATTGATATGTATAAAATTGTAAAGGAATCTGTGGATTTTTTATTATATCTGGTTTGTATTTAAGAGCATAACTGGCTTCATATTCAACAACTGGGATTCTTAGCTCCATAGTCTGAATAATGCATTTGCCTTCATCAGGTAGGGTATTAGGCAAAGCTTCCCCTGTAGAGTTTAATGTGCTGTACCTCATCAAAGCATTATTATCATTGGCAGCTCTTCTAAATGTAATTCTTAAACCACCCTTCCACATAATATCTTTGTAATCTGAGAAGAATCCTGGCAACAGGCGCATAGGAAACAGCACTGTGTGGCTCTTGGATAATATTTTATCACCAGCCTCAAATCCACCTATTTTGTAGTAAGAAGCCTCGGTTTTGGATAATTTTAGTGTGGCCAAAGCTGTGGAGGTAATGCCGGGATAATCCACTCTGTTTATAACAACACCATGCTTTCTGATCTCAATTTCAGAGAACAGATGCGGCACAAAATTGTCTACCAATCTTATATTTGAATTTGCCCGATCATCTGTTCCATCGAGCTTTACAACATCAAATTTGATGTATAGATCTGCTCTGTGGGGGTGTATAAAGCCATCCCCTACATCAAGATCAACCTCAATCTCTGTGTTGGGTTGATTTAAATTTGCAAATGTCCTCCTGTTTGGGGGGAATGATTGTAGCTCATAACTCTCAATATTTTCCATTTTTTTCTTGTATGTATTTTTATTTAAATATTAATCTCTATGATAGCAGTTGTTGTGGCTCCAGCAAAATCAACTAATTCTTCTTTTTCATTAGTGACCATCAATTCAATGTTATCTATTCTATTATGGCACACAGGAAAATATAATGTTGGGGATGGAGTGTAGATGATGGGGTCCATAAATTCAGAATTAGGTTTAAATGTTGCAATGATGCCAGTTTGTATGTGAGTGCCTATGCCATTTGATTTGGTGATCGTACCCTCGGCCACATTACAGTGAATATTCAGAGTTTCTATGGCTAAGAATTTAGGTATATTAATAGCAGTGTGTTTGATGGCTGGTTCAAGTTTTGTGTTGTTCTCAAAGCCTAACAGCTCTCATATAGTACCCAGATCCACTGTTTCTGTAGCAGATACAATCTCTACTCTGTGAGTGACAGAATTTTGAGTTAATACTATACCTCTCTGGGTAATTGGGCATTTAAAGTGGACAGATTATATTGCCCTGGAGCGATGACAATTTTTTGATCCCCTACTGCAATTGTGTTGTTGTGGTGTGTAATATTAGGGATCAAGTACATGCCATAAAATGCTCTGAGAGCTATTGTTTTGGGATACACTATATCATCATGTAATTTGAGTTTCAATATTGAATTTTGGCTGGTGAGATGGAATACCCCAATGATGTTTTAAATACCACAAGGCTTTTTGAAAATTTTCAATTGATGGTTTATTTATTTGAGACATATATCTAAGAACAGATAAACACAAATGTCCACAATTAACATCTTTGAAATTTTGAACACGGGCATTATTGTAATAAAGATTAGCTGATTTTAGATATTGTACTAAATTTTCAGGTGGAACACCTCCAAATGAATCAAACACAAATGCCTCATTGTTTAAATATTTAAGATAACAGATCCAGTGAGTGCCCTGATTTTTGTACTTATCCAAATTAACAATGCCACACTCTTTGTTGAGTGGTTGTTCTGGTAAAGAATCAGACATGTACACTCCTCTAAAATTTTTGATGCCCAGTGGCTTGATTAAAGCTTCAATATCTTGGTTTGTAAGCGGCTCTTGTTTTTTTTAAACTTATTCATGGTTCTCTTAACACCTTTGCCTTGTTTCTCCATGGCCAGGTTATGGTGCTTCAATTCATCTAATTCTGCCTTATTCTTCTTGGCATCTATTACTGTTTTTGCTATGGCAGCTGATCCCCCAGCCAAGCTCCCAACAGCCCCAAGTGCTGCTAAGATGGCAGGGATAGTAAATATGAAACCCCCCCCACATGTGATTTTTTCCTGGATTGCTGTAATTTTTTTAATTGGGGTGTACTAAGCAACAATTTCATACCATGGCCCTTGGCAATACAAGAGCTTTTTTTCTTGCGCTGCTTTTTGGTTAAAAGGCTATCAATAGTTTTAAGAGATTTAAGACCTGCATAAGGTATTTGATACATAACACCCTTGGCCTTCATTCTAGGTTTATTATATACATATTCACAGCCCCCACCCCAGTTTTTGTTTGGTGTTCATAGCTATGGTGGTTCCCAATGCTGCTATTCTTTCACTCAAAGAAGCATCTTTGCTTACAAATCTACCAAATGCAGCCTCTTCTAATTTTTTGTCTGCAACATGTCTCTTGTCAAGATCAGAATGTGTGTTGTATGCTATGTCATGGTCTCTACAAGCAGCATCTAGGGGATTAACACCAGGATCACCTCTGTTTAATCTATGGTCCAATTTTCTACCGGGACCACAATACTGATAGCCTGGAATATGTAGTTCAAATGGCAGCTTGTTTATAATGTCATTAACCAAGCCCCGACCCTCAGAAATATTCCAAAATTTAGGTGGTAGAGTATTAATAATTTTTATAAGATATCCAATCCCCTTAGTGTCATTCACTATAAAATTAGACAATTTTGTGCTTATCATGTCCATAATTCCAACCTTTTCATTGTAAAAATTGTGGTTGCCAGCATTTTCCTCCCCAGCTATCACCAATAACCTATCTACAAGTTTCCTGGCATCATCAACCCAGACAAATTCTTTAGGCAGGGTGTTGTATTGTTTGATTCCACTGCCTGTCTTCATTTCTGACCATATGGGCTTGATTAAATTGTTGTATTTTGCTCCACTGCTAGACTTGACTCTTTTTTGTGTGGGATCATTGTTCTGGTATAGAGCATCTGATTTTATTAATATTTCTTTGTAGTGCTCATAATCTTGATCTGTATAGTTGCCAGGTCTCTTCCTAGTCATCAGTTCCCACAACCCAGGTGTGCCGGGATATTTAACAAAACCACCTCTTTGTCCAAGATGAGATTCTGAATATACAATTATATCATCTCCCATAAATGTTACTCTGAAATTGCCAATTCTATGTATGATGCTACCATCACGCTCTGTGTCAGCATATAAGCCAAAGACCTCATCTTTGTTGTCTTTAGGTGTGCTTAAATATTTTTGAGCAAGAAGACCCAATTCAATAGGATCCAGAGTAGCTTCAATTCTTCGAGGAGCAACAGGACTAGGTGTATGAATACTGGAAAGTGGGGTGATTGGATAATCTAATATGTTCCTTGCAGCTACAGGTACAAGCTCTGTGATCAAATTTTGATTTTGCTCTGTAACAGTTTTGATATTTTTACCTAATTCACTAATAGCATCAATAATAGGCTGTTCTGTTTGTTTGTGTTGTTCATAAATTCCTCGGTTCTCTGATTTCCATCCCTTAAATCTTTTTACAAGATAATCTCTTAATTTAAGATCATCAATGATTGGCCTTTTCATGGTTATTTATATATGTTTCAATGTCTAGAAAATTGTTGATTTTATTTCTGTATTTGCCACTATTGGGTTTTCTTGTCATATCAATTGTGACAAACCCATAACTGTCCTGGTTCCAGCACCTACTGCAAAACTTGGAAAAATCATTGTAGCTCAAGTCCCCACCTACATATTCATCATGTATGTGTTTGAGGTTGGTATGATCTTGATGAAACACACATATAAAATTGCTGTTGTCTCGGATCAGCTGCTTCGGTATTTTAGAAAAAGTCTGTGCCAGGTAGAAGCAATCAATGTTTTTGTGTCGGCCTTGTGTAAAGAAATTTCTAACCTTGTTTTGATTATCCAGTATAATGTCATCAAACACAACAACAGAATTATCGAGATATTCATGAAGTGGCTTAACATCTGATTCAAAAGTGGCAATATCCAATCCATCATATAGCTTCATCAGCTGCTGATATTTTAATTGTTCCAAGCTCTTAGAGAAGACATACAAGTGCCTATTTTTCCAGTCTAACCAGTTGGGTGCCAATAAAAAATTATCAATCATTAGTGTAGTTTTACCACAAGCTGATGGCCCAACAATAAGACATCTAATATTATCAGGCAGCAACTTGCCATTTCTCCTAATCTGCTGTTCAGGTTCTGGCAGCCTTTTTATAACATCCCAGGTGCTCATATTATCACTTTGTCTGCATCGATCCAGCTGTGTTCTGGAAGTCCTAGCCATTTGACAAATAACTTGTTGCCTTTTCTGCGGATGATTTTTTCTATGAGATATGTGTCAGGCTGTTTAGTTTTGTTGAGTTCTTCTTCATAGAATCTGCCTTTGAGAATTTCTCCTCGGTGATCTTTTATTATATATGTGTTAAGGGTCCCAGGTTTAACTTGAACCACTGTAAATAATTCAGTGCTCCAGTTTCTTGTAAAGCCTCTTTTGAATAAGTGCTTATATTTGCTGATTCTTACTTGATCACCCACCTTGTATTTGGCCTTTCTTGTTGTTGGCTGGTATCTAGGATAATAAACAGTCCTGATCAATTTTTGCTCATCAGATGAAGTTACTTCAGAGGGTTTCATGTTGATTTTGGAATGGACCGAGTTGTTATATTTATGTAGAAGTTCTGGAAGAATATTAAGCCATTTATAATTACCTTGAAGTGTAAATTGTTTATACATAAGATTTTTTAGGGTTTTGTTGAATCTCTCTACAATTGAGGCTTTGAGATCACTGTAACTCGAATAATGTTGTACTGACTGGCTTTTAATAAATTGTTGGAACACAGAATTATAAAATTCTTTGCCATTATCTGTTTGCAAATAGCGCGGTGATCTTCCACTCTGATTGATGATTGTCCTGATGGCTTCTGTAACACATTTTCCAGTCTTGGATTTGAGTGGCACAGCCCAGGCAAATTTTGAAAATGTGTCTATGACAGTGAGTAGATACTTGTAGCCCTTGTTGATTTTGTATAAGTTTTTCAACTGTCCACTTGCCATCTCAATCAAGTCCCCTTGCCATAAATCATCTATGCCTTTTGTGACTACTGGCAGTCTCTTAAAATTATGTCTGGCTTGTCTGTGTAATTCATCAACAATAATTTGTCTAGACATAATATGAAAACAAGAATATTGCAACTATGGGGTGTTCCGCAGCTGATACTGCAGGATTTTCTAAATACAGTTTGTCTCCTATTTGTATATTAAATTCCAGAGAGCCATCATCTTCAGCATAAGATGTTTCTAATGTATTGGGATCTGTAAAATCCTCTAACTCTACACTGGTGATTTTTGGTTTGTTGTCAGCATTTGTTATTGATAAGGTGGGGTAGTGGTGTGCCTGTGGTTGAAGCCAATATTTGATCTTGATTGGTCTCAGTGTGCCCCCATCAAAAAACTGGTAATAAAATTGTGCAGGAGACAGCATATATATTTTGCCACCTGGTGTAAATGGTGAATCATATTCTTTGTTGGGGATGCTGTACAATTCAAGAATTACTGTATGTTTTGGATTCTCGATTATGCCTGTTATTTCTTTTTCTGCTGTAAGCAATCTGCTTGTTACAGATTCAAGGTGCTCATTGATGGTCCTAACAACATCATCATGGCCTGGCTTGATTTTTATGTCCACAATAAGTTTCTTGTATTGTTGCACAATCTCTTGAAGCTGGGTGGCAAAAACAGACAGAGCATTTGCTTGATTGGGTTCCATGGTCCCTAGCTGTTGCTTGATATTACCTACAATTTGCTGTAAATTTTCAATAACTGCCAATTTTGAATTTTGAGCAGTAAGATCATGGACCTGTCTTCTGATATCCTCAAACAGGGCATGCAGTTCATTAATATGTTGATTAGTTGGTAGAGTAGCCACTGTCTGAGTAAGTTGTTTGATCTCTGTCTGGATATTCTTGATATCTTCTGATTTCAATATGCGATTCACTGCCCTCTTAATATTTTTAAGTTCCTGTGATGTAGGCAGATTTGTTACAGTATTTTGCAAAGATTCAAGTGCCAATTTTACATTATTTAATTCAGAAGCATCAGCCACATTTTGCATAGCATTTTTTAGCAGAGCTATATCTGCCTGAGTGGGTGTTGATTGTTGTAAAATTTCAAGTTTTGTTTGGATATCATCGATCAAGTGATGAAAATGAGATAGTTCAGATTCAGTGTTGAGGTTTTCAAGCTTTGTGATCTGTTGCTGGACACTGACAAGTGTGTCTACAATACCAGGCAGGCGGGATTCTAGAGATTCTTGTACATTTGTCAAATCACTTTGCACTGCTGCTATTGTACCCTCAAGATGGGTTATGGTACTTTGAATTTTTCCAAAATTTTCATATGTTTCAAGTTGCAGCTTAATGTTGGCAACACTCCGAGTTATTGCACTCAAATTATCAGAAGATGGCAAGTTGTTCATAAAATTTTCAAGTGTCTCAATTTTTTCTTTAACCTCGGCTATGGCATTGTTCAGAGGGTCCAGATTAGGTATTTGGAGTGATTGAATCTGTTATTTTAGAGTGGAAATCACTAGATCAAAATCTTCTTGTGATTTTATGCTTTTGACAATTGTTTGGAGCTGTGTCTGGACATTATTTATCTGCTCTTCCAATTGCTGTTTCAATTGCTCAGAGTTGGTGGCCTGGGTCTTAAATTTGGCTTGAAGAGCTGCTACAGCTTCTTCTAAACTTTGAAAATTATCCAATGTTGCCAAATCAGTATATTTCTGAAGCAGCACTTTGAGTTCTGAGTCAATTTTAAGAAGAGGGTCCATGCATTGTGATTGTAAATTTGTAATTTCTAATTGAAGACTGGCATTGAGTGTGGTTTGTAAAGCTTGTAAATCACTTCTTAATTTCTTGACTCTGACATCAAGCATCAAAATCTCATCACTGTGATCTTCATGCCTTGTATGGCCAAATATATCATTAGGCATTTTGTTTTACTGGTTATTTATTATTGAATATCTGATTCTTAATTCTATAAAAAAAGGTATAAGCTTGTCATATGACCCAGGGACCTCAATATATAAGCAGTCACCAGCAAAAACAGTATATACAGTGCCAGAAATCATGTTTGAGTGCTTAATTCTATAAATATTTCTCCCTACTGAAATCTTGACATTACCCTCAGGGGTTGTAATAAATTGCAATTGACCACCTACAGGTAATTGGTAATGATTTAAATTATTGTTAAATATTACAATACTTTACCTGTTTCATCATCAACATCTGTAAGTATGCTGTTCAGATGAATAATTAACAAAGCACTTAGTTTAGATATTATATCAGAAGAGGGTTGTGCTGTTGGCAGGTCCATAATAGCCTGTTTTTTGAACCCAAATAAGTTCATAGGCATGTTTATTTATTTCAAATCATGCTCTGTAATTGGGCATTGATTGCTATTTTTCAAATCACAATGACCCCATGGTAGAGTATGTATGCCACATGATAAAATGCATCTCTTATCATCATGTGGGTCCAGAGCCACTTTTCTTAAAATATTGCTAGTCAATAAGTGATCCACACTCTGAATTTTATTTTCTGATGTTCTGATTGTGCTACATGATTTGAGACAATTTTTGTAATCCTCAAATTCAAGCTCTTTGTCAACAATTACTCTGCCAATGCCCTTGGCCTTTTTGGCAACAGCGCCACTACATGTTTCAAAACTGTACATCTTGGCCCTTAACCCAGCAAATGCCACAATAACATCACCAAGTGTCTCATCTTTTAACTTGCCAGGCACCTTTTTGTTGTGGTGTTGAATCTCTGTATGTTCACTGGTATCCAAATATTTAAACAATTCAGGCTGTGCTATATCTTTATAAACATCTTCTGTTTGAATATCAAGAACAAAACTATCTGTGTCCATGTACATCAGTTTTACACAATCACCATAAAAAGGTTTCAACACATCATAATACAATTTTAACATGTGTAATTTGGCCAATTCCAATATCACAGCCCCTACATAAATAGGCTTATCAAACTTAATATTTGTTTTTTTCATGTTGAAAAGTGCCATATTCTCATCATAAATTCTTCTGTAATTGAAGTTTGGCTTTGCAATCAATTTTTTGCTCCGGCTGGGGTCAGTAATTATTTTAACATCAATATGTTTTCTGACATTTTCAATTGTTTTGCCATACACTGAATTGACCATCAATTTAAACAAGGTCTTATCAAATTGGCTCAATGCAGATGTTCGAAGCTCTGTGTTTGTATCAATATATGGCTTCAACCATCTTGAGTGACTGAACCTCAAAACTTTTCCAACTTTGGTCACTTGAACACCATGATTCATCAGGAACTGGAGGTTTTTGTAATATATAACATAATCCTGTTTCGGCTCTAGAGTCATCATCAATTTCTTCTGTTTAGAGCCAGGTGAACACTTAACCTCAGGAATTGGGGGCAGATCAGAAAATGTGTTGTGTAAATCATCAGGAATTGTCAGATCAACCTCTAAGAACAGGCCATAATTACTGTCATCAAAATCCTTAAGATCTTCAATATTGAAATCTTCAACCCACTCAAGCCCTGCATATGGCAATTTATCCATCATAGCATAACCATAGAGGCTGTTGGCATCTACATACAGTATATAATTTGATGTCAGTGCTGGATCATAATCAGGAATATATTTGTTATTTGCTCTGGCATATCTCTGAGAACATTGCACCATGCCTCCTCTTATACATTGTTCCATAAACAGATACATATCTTGATCCTGGATCAGATCCAATTGCATTTTAGTGTTCAAAAACATTGCAGACCATGCTAGGCCCGGAGCACTGTAAAAATACATTGGATCCAGCTTATAATTTTGCATGAAAGATTTTCTGAAAGCCTGAAGTATATCAGCTAAGAGAGTGACACCAAGTTTTAAATATGCCTTGTGATAATCACCAAATGTCTGGCATTTTAAATTGTTCCACATCAACTGGGCATGGTGATAATCTTCATCAGTGATTCCAGATCCTCTGATTTTGCTGTAAAACTCTTGTTGTGGTGGCAGAGAAAACTCATCAAATTTAGAAAAATCTGTAACATAATCATATGGATATACACCCTTCTGCCTAATTAATTTCAGGTCCTGATTTGGAAACAAAGAACATGTGATTTTGAATTGATCATCAGATAATTGAGTGGCCAGTGTAGCCAGGCTAGCCGATAAAATTCTGTAAGAATCAAGAAATCTTAAGTGAATAGGAACACCATTAACTTTAATTATTTTGCTAATGGCAATATATTTTTCATTATTTTCAGCTAAAATATTTAAATTCTGCTTGTTAAACCCCTCGTACCTGATCAGATGATGAAAATCATAATTGGATGCACCATGGCAAAATATAGGGACAAATTTTGGTCTCTGGATCTTAATATTACAGCTATTACACAGGGCCATTAAGAATTTACCATCTGTATGAGAATGGTGTTTCACCTTGATATTTGCATCTGAAAATTCAGAATCACATACCGGGCATTTTTCTGCTTTGTTGAAATCTTCAATCTGTTTCTCTGTTAAAGGCAACATGGGCTTTGATTTTAATAAGACATTAGATGCTATGTCATGGCACTCATTTTCTATTCTATGTGCAAATTCTTTGATGGCATCTGCTCCCATGTATAAATATTCTTTACTAACCACACCACCCTGTACAACCACATAATAAAAGCTGGAAGGTTCATGTAATTGATATGATGTAATTGAAGGTTCATGAGGATCTGGGCTGCAAAATGCAAGGGGTTTGAGATTTGATTCAAAATCACAGACTATATATGCTGGGTGTTCCAACAGGGCTTCAAACTTTTTGAATTTTGCATTTTCACTTGGCATTGGCATCACCATATGAACAGATTTATGGTTGCCACAGTATTTCAGATGCTCAATTAACTTGTTTTTAGCAATTTCTGCATTCTCTTCACAAACACCATTCACCATTTTTCTACCATCAAATACAGACAAACATCTTCTGCACAACTTGAATATTTTATGAGTTTTGTCTGGTTGTGTTCTGACTAAAGCTTCAAGATTATGTATCAGAGTGTAATGATTTGTGCCATCCCCTTTAATTAAGAGCAGATCAATTGGAATAGCAGATTCATCATCAAGTGTACTGATTCTGAGAGGATCTATCAAGCAATTGTCACGGCCAGTAGAACAAGTAAATACATTAATAGATAATTGTTTGCCATTGATGTGCCTGGCCTTTTTCTCAAATTTATCAATATTCTGAACAGGCATTGGATATTCTAAACCCTCTATTGCTTCATCAAAATTGTGTTCATGCTGTTTATAATAAGTTATTCTATCAGGATTCCTTGAAACTGGATACAAAGCAGCTAAAATACACCACAAAAAGCATTTCTCGTCATTATTTTTTATATTAACCACGGCTGTTTTGTTTTTGATATTGGCAGGTAATGGCACATAAGTGGAACCTTGAAATGGGTTGAATTCAGAAATATTAACATATAACTTGTGTGAAGATCCGCATAGGCTCCATCCAGACTCTTTTGCTGCAAATTCAGAGTGTTTAATATTCAATTGATCTATCAAACTGCTTATTATTTTGTCTGAATTTGCATTTGAATATACCGGTACAGTTTCTGTTATGTGGGGCTGTGTAAATTTTGTGCCATTTGGCTTCTTATATTGTGAAAACAATTTGAGAAACAGCTTATAAGAGCCATTTTGTGCATTTAGAATTGCCTGCACATCAGGATTTATACTGTTCAAAAAATTCTTAATGTCACATCTTGGCTCTGATACAAACCGGTGATCCCTTAATTGGCCATTAAAACTGCTATGGATAGGTGCATAGCGTGGCTGCTTTGCCGGTCCAGCATTAACAGGTGTTTCGTGCTTCCTTTTCAGACCAGATGTAGATGGTTGTGGGGGCAATGTTGATGACTGTGCAGAGCAAGAACCCACATGTCTATTGAAATATGCCTTGCTAAATATTTTGTGGCATTTAGGACATATTTTAGTGGGAGTTCTATATTTGCCTGGGTCACAATTCTTTTGGTGTCTGGCCCAATTGGGGCTGGATATATTCTTATTACACTGATTGCAATATTTTTGTTGTTGGTTTATTATATAAGATTTCCTGGGGTTCAATTAAAAATTTTGTACTTAATATATATATATATTTTGTTCAGCTGTGTGCTTTGTTTATTTCTTGTGTATATTTAATATGTTAATATTATTAATTTTTATTCTCAGTTTATTATATAAAATTTTTTGGGTTTTAAACCAAAACTCTATGCTTATTATGACAGGTTGTAAAGCTAATAGCCTACAAGTGGAAAAAGAGAATAAATATTGAACTACACTGACTTTCCGCAAATGCCTGCACAGACATGCATGTCCTAGAAAGGCAATGACCTAGCGCTGAGTGTTATGTATTGATTTTTGTATAACAGGCTGGGACAGATATAAGCCTGACTCTAAATAAGAGTGGATTACAACAAACAAGCTGGATGCAACAAATATCAGATTTTTTATACAAAATATAAGCCCTTTTTGTTCAATATACCAGGAATATATTTAATATGAATAATATATTAAACCAAACAGGCCTGTAGTATGAAAAGCACTGTAACAACACACCCTTACTCTTCAACAACTCTCTCAATACTGGCTGATATGCAATACAAAATCTCTTTATATAGCCTAAGCACAGACCGCATTGAAAGCATCTGAAACAATAAGCCAATCAGAATATAACACATCATCACATTATGTCATAAGCAACCAATCAGAAAACAACACATGTCTAATAATTTTTTGCATAATATTAGGTAATAATTTGTTGCAAAACATGATGCAATATAAATAAACCATAAATAGGCCACAAGTGGACCGGAAGTGGACCGGAAGTGGGCTGGAAGTGGACCGGAAGTGAACCGGAAGTAAATATGTGTGTGTGTGTGTGGGTGTGGGTGGGTGGGTGTGTGTTAATACGTTTGGCGTAGTTTTAGGTGTGGGCAAAAAAAATATCAAGAGGGGCATATTTTTAACAAATTTATGGACAACAATTTCACAGAAGTGCCTTTTATAAGTGTAGGCAAATCAATCTGAGGGGGGTCATCACTTGTACACTAGGATTCAAAATTCTTAGAATTAAGAGCATATCACACTTGAAGAATTGGGGAATAAGAGCATCTTGGCATAATTTTAAGTGTGGGCAAATCGGGCTGTTTAATTATATGAGCTCATCATTTGTACACCTGTAAGTGGTGCTGGTTGTACCACAAATCACACTACTTACGTCCGACGAAGGATTCGGAGTTGAATAGAAGCCGACGCTCGAAGAAAGTGAAGAAGTCACAAGAATTCTGCAATCACCTTTCGGAAGAAGAGACTAACAACAGAGTTAGGAAATCCAAGTGTCAGAATTTTAGACTGGCAGATATAAAAGCCTTAGAGAAGTTTTCTGGAGAAATAAATTCTGTCTCGGCCGAACGATACATCGAAAGTTTAAAGACCTATCTAGATATAATGGAAGTTTCAGAATTTTACAGGTTGAAAATTTTACCTTCCTTAATGACAGGAAAGGCCAAATCCTGGTTTATAGCAAATGAAAGGAAGTGGAAGAGTTTTGATCAGTTCTGTTATGCATTTCGAAAGCAGTATGCTTCTTTAGAGGCTAAACAACCAGAAATGCAGCTGTTAAGGAATAAGAAATTTCAGAGGTCCCTTGGATTAACGTTAGAAGAATACTGCTGGGAAGTCTACGGAAGCTACTGCAATCTGATGGAAGTAGTAAATCAAGGTGAAGTCTTGCATTTGATAATCCGCCAACTTCCGGTGAAAGTTCGACAACTGGTATTGACTCGAGATCCAAAAACCATGGAACAACTAGCAAATTATCTTAGTCGATATGAAGCCTCCGAACAACTGGAGATAAGTAGGGGAGATAACCCCAAGATAGAAGACCGAAGGCAATTTCAACCCAGAGTTTGGCAGACTCAAATAGTTTCGTCTAGATTTAACAACAAAAGTGAAGGAGTGACCAGAACACCTCAGAATCCTAATAGGAACAATAATAGAAACCAGAGGGGTTACCAAGGGCGGAATTTCTATAGCAACGGCAATAGAAGTCAACCATATGGACGACCATGGAATCAATCCCGTTTCCCCAACAACCACTTCAATAGAAATTCCAATACAAAGGAAATCTCCTGCCAAACTGAAGAAGTCCCGACTGAGTTAAATCCAGCTTGGGAAAGTTCAATGCTCCCAAATCAAAATTTAAACCAACCCTCGTTGTAAATGAAGCGCTCTCATTTACAACAAAAGGGAAAACTGTATCGGAGACAAATGAGAGTACCGACAATTTCCACCGAAGATTTTTTAGAAGTATTGCATTTAGCATTAGAAGTCGAAAATGAAGAATGGAAAAAGATAGAAGAACCTGAACATAGGGAAATATTGTTGTCCAGGAAACCAGAAATTATCACTCAAATTTAAGGATTAAAAATTAAGTGCACTATAGATACAGGGAGTGAATGCACTATGATGAAATATAAAGTCTGGCTTAAGTTGCGAGACAGATTACCAGGACTTAAACTTAAAAGATGTTCTGAAGAAATGATATTGAATTTCACTAGAAAGGGAAATTCTAGGATAATGGGATATAGGCAGATCCGTTTTAAAATACGAGGATATGTATTTGAAGATTCAGTATATATAGTCCGAGATTTGAATAAGGACCTAGTATTCGGAAAGCCGTTCATGAAAATGCACATGGCGAGCTTCGAAGCAGGAAGACAGAGATTTTACATAATAAAAGATGGAAAGTTAGTAGAAGAGGACCTAAGAAAAGGAAAGACCTTATAAACAGATCCCAGGGAACTGAGGACGTTTCCATAAGCCGAGTAAGCGTTATTGCTTGGTAGGCCAAGGAAAGGTTACCAGGGGAAAAGATTGATTCCCTTACTCTTCGAGGATAGAAGAGAAATTGTTGTAACAATTTAAAGGAAGAAATTGTTATTTAAGAGGCTGAGTCCTCATAGTATTAGCAAAAATGGCTTAAATTGTAAACGTTTATAAGAAAGGTCAGATTTGATAAAGAATGGTCTAATGTTCAAGGAATGTGAGAATCTCTAAAATTACTGTTGTACAGTGACATTAAAGGGTCAATAACTAATACTGAATGGTCTAGCCTGTAAGAATGATTATATATTTGATGTTACTACGCAAATAAAGAAGGGGCAAAAATGTAATAAGGGCTAAGTCTTGAGAAAGGAATAAGAACTAATGAGAGAATTAGAATTTCCTATTATGTAAAAGATAAAGCTTGAGATGATTCCCAGATCAAAGGTTTGGAAAAGAATGATTCATAATTATGACGAATCAAATAATTTTGTTAACTATTATGTGGATAAACTGAAAAATATGATATTTAAAGCCAAATTGTTTTTGAATAGGCTTATTACATAAACAAGATTAGATATTCAAAGGAAATATTTGTCCTAATTTTGAACTTGAACATGTAACAAAGAAGCTTTAATGTTTACTGTAAACTTCTCATAACAAAGGTGATTGATCTGTAACTGATATGACTGAATAAGTTAACATTAATTTCTGTGTTATTTTCAATAATTCGAAATGTTTGTGATGTTGGATTTGTTTGTTAAATCATTAAAACTGTTGTGTTGAATTAAAAATTAATTTTCTAATTAACCCAAGTGTGTTAAAGATTTCAGATATGGGTTATTAACAAAAGTTTATTTGAAAAAAAAAATAGATGAAGAAAGAAGTTTAAAAAGTTGTGATCAAATATTTCTCTTTCATGTAATAACGTTTGAGAATTGTATGATATGTTGATTTAATACTTCTATTTAAAATTTGGATATAAAATTGTATTTAAGAAATGTACTTAATTGAAAAGCTAACCATATGATTTCTAGTGTGTTGTTATAAATGTTGATAAAGCATTAATATTTGGGAAACAATATGATTATTAGTTCTACTGAACTAATCATTTAATTTGAAATAATATACCCAATTGGTATATATAAAAAACATTGTATAGGAAAGGCAAAGAGTTTAGACAAAAAAAAAATTGTTTCACTTTCGTGTCTCAAATTTTCCTTTAAACTACAGAAGGGGAGAACCTGTTACGACCTTACTTATTTTGTAACTTTGCAATGCCGTGTTAAAAGAAATATTGATATAGTGTTACCTCAAGTCCTTGTTAATGTCCGGTATACTACATGTTGTGACGCAAATATGAACGTGCCAATCAAGGCGTTGTTGAACTGATGTCTTCATCTTTCTGTAACTATCAAATGAAGTAAGCTCGCTTAAGACAACGGGCATTTATTATGATGAAAATATAGATTTGCCAATCAAAGATTATCCATGTTTGATGAACTAACCTAATTGTAATTAAATAATGGCGGAACACTTAAATTTGTATATTTCCAAAATGTAAGATTTTATCAACGTTAAAGAAATAATTGTTAACTCAAATGAATATGTAAACTTTCTTTGTAAATTATTAATTGCCAAACTATGTATTTTTCAAATATCTTTCTGTTGTAATTTAGAGTATTGTAATAAGAAATTACCTAAAGACAGGTGTTTGAGGCTGGAACTTTGGGTATAAATACGAAGGAGTTTGGTCCGTAAGGAGGTCTGTTCTGGTGTCAGTCTAGGAAGAAGTGAATAGATGCAAGCCGATCTTCTGTAAAACCTAGACTGGCCAAATAGGAACGGTCTAATCTAGGAAGAAGTGAATAGGTGTATGCCGCTCTTCTGTAAAACCTAGGTTAGCCGAAAGGGATATAAGTTCCAATTTAGGAAGAAGTGAATAGGTGCAAGTCACTCTTCTGTAAAACCTAAATTGGCAATCTCGGGTGATAACTCCAAGTCTAGGAAGAAGTGAATAGGTGTATGCCGCTCTTCTGTAAAACCTAGGTTTGGGCCACCCTAGTTTGACCTTTCTAGTAAGTTTGAAATTATCTATTAACAATTGATCTCCAAGTTCCAGTTATGAATTACCTAACCACTGGCTCTAAGTACTCAAGCAGTAAATAAACATTTCATTAAAACTTCACGATGTTGGTTGGATTTGTTCTGCACCTACCCTGAAGATAGGTTTCAGTGTAGACCCTTAGAGCCTCAATGTTCCCGGCTATAGGAGTAAAGGGTGAGGAAAGTTACTAGGAACGTAACAGATCCTTTTTGGCGCCCATCATGAGGGCCACGACAGTATAGCACTTAAACCACCGACGTTGCATACTGGCATACAACGTAGAGGCTCGACAATTGAAGAATCCAGCCAGACGACTATTACGGAAGAGGTCCTCGTTAGAATCGAAGTTGCAGTTGCGCCATAGAAGCTAAGAAAATCCTGACCACTCCAGTCGAAGAAGATGACCAACGATGAGTAGAAGATTCCTATAAGAAGCAATAACTTAAAGATTTCATTAGTTAGAAAAGATTCTTCAAGAAAAAGGACTTACATTTTAAAAGTGTGAAAACTCAAATATTAGTATTTAGTCATGTCAAAAAGGTATTTAAGGGGGGAACAAAGAAAATTAACCATGGTGACCTTCAAGTGCTGCTCTGATGACTCCAAGTCCGAAGAAGGAACAGTCAAATGTCAAGAATGCGAGTGTTTGTTCCACTTGAGTTGTTTGAATATGGATGCCATGAATGAAGATGTTGATAGAACTAGTTTCAAATGCCAACGTTGTCAAAACAAATCTGAATCTGCAAACCAAATGATAGATTTATTGAAAACGTGGAGACAAGAAGATGAAGAGAAGAGACAGAAAGATGAAGAGAAGAGACAGAAAGAAAAACAAGAAGATGATGATAAAAGACAGAAAGATGAAGAGAAGAGACAGAAAGAAAGACAAGAAGATGAAGAGAAAAGACAGAAAGAAAGACAAGAAGATGAAGAGAAAAGACAGAAGAAAGACGAGAAGATGAAGAGAAGTGTGACGTTTTTCACCGCAAACTGTAATAAAAAAAGTATTACGTTAATTTATTGCGTGGAAAAGCCCCACATTCCCCCTCATTCTTCGGTACGCCAGTGCGTCAGTTTGTTTTTGTCGACTAGTTGGTCGATTGACCGCTAGAGGCCCTCAGTGCAATTCCTTTTCTGCGACCACGATCGAAAGAGGAAAAAAGTGCGTTCGTCAGTTGCACGGAAGACAGGAAACCACGACCTCGACTGCGGGGAGCGTTGAAGAACTCGTATCGACAGACATGCCTCAGTTGGGTTTTAGATGATCTGCGGCAGAAAGGGGACCACACCTTTTTTTATTCAAACACGTCGTCGAGTTGTCCCTCGTTTTCGCACTTGAGTTACGAACGATACGTGGAAGTTACAATTGGTTTTGTGGAGAAATTACTGTAAGCAGTGGATACGACCATGTGGATCAGTTTTGACAATTGCCAGTTTGATCGTTGTTTCTCCCGTGTTGGAAATGGAACCCCGAACTTAGAAGACGTCATTTGGCAATTACGAGAAGGAAGCATAGAGACGACAGGACAAGATACTGTGGAGGATTGCGGATAATACTATTGGAAGGTCCCGTTCGGTTCTCTAGTAACCGTCTCTGATAAGCCACGCAGTTCGATTGGCCCTGTTTTTTGAGGTATGTACTTTTGCAATCATTAACTCAGTGAACAGTGAAGTGTTTTTTCTCCGACAAATGAACGTGTCACTCAGCAACTAACCACGAGTTTGCGATATCTCGCTGAAATGTCAGAAAAAGGATAAAACTCAAATGAGAAGTTCATCGTCGTTTCCTCCCTTATTTGCATCGCGTTGTCGCGGTTGTTCTGATTGGTAGTGACGCGACCTTGTCCCATTCATTTTTCTCCCAAGGCAAGCACTGGCTGTAATTAACTTAAAAAAAAAAGGAAGGGGAATGCAATTAAGTAATTTTTGTTGGCATTCGAGTAAACGAGTAAGCACCTTATGTATTTTGACAAAAGAATAAGAGCATCAAAGGAAATCGGGGGTTACTTTTCCCAAGAAAAGTTGTGGTCTTACGAGCCAAGAATTGATGTTGTAAGTTTTAATGGTATTTTTGTACCCGTCGTACGTTTATATACATGTGTTATTCGTTCAACTAATTTATTATATTGTTACGAGTGAATATCAAACTTTGAATGTTTGTCCAATTCATCAAAGTAAGAATTGTTATAGTTGCATGGATGTATTTGTTATTTGAAAGAAAAGAAATATTAACCATACTCCGCTGCGAGGTTAATATAATATAAAACTGACCACGTGTCGCGAACTAATTTTGTAGTACGTATTTGTTTGCCATACTAAAGAAATGTACCTTAGATTATAAATTGCACAAAAATGAACTCGAGGTTGTTCGAACACGGAGTCGTGGCTAAATTTACGTTCTGATTTATGGTTCTGGTGATCATAAGAGAGAAAGAGGAAGGGGGACAAGTTTTTGTCGTCAGTACGAAGAAGTCGTTTGTTTAACGTGACTCATCGTACTAATTTAATTGGTTCTCACTTGAGACTGAGGTGGTCGTACAAAATACGCTCCATTAACCTCATAAAAAATGACAACGTTTGTAACTGTTAGGTTGGGTATGCGTTATTCGCATCCACGGCCTCCTTGCACGTCTTCTCACATTTATTGCTAATTAATCGAGCACCCACCTAATAGTTTACAAAGTTTTGGTAGCAGATCTGGTTTTCCATATTTCCATTTTTTCCGCGTTACGTCTTAAAAGAAAGAAAAGTACGAAAAACTTGGATTCACTCCTTTTTTTTAATAAAAAAATTTCCCCCCCCCCATTAGAACCTTTTCCTTTCTCCCCTTTCCGGGACGTTTGGTTGTCCCTTATCTATATTGTTTATTTTTTGCAAAAGGAAGAATTTATCGGGCTTAACCTTGGAAAATTTTTTTCCCCTCATTTTGGCAATTTGGTTAGCACCACAGCAGATTTTGCATTTGGAACAGATTTTTCGAGTGGTATCAATAATGTCAACCCCTCTTCCTGACCATGTGTACGGCTCTTCCACCTTCCCATTTCCGCCAGTGACTATACAACCTTCCCCCTTTCAGCAGACCCCGCATCTTCATACACCCCGAGAACTTTTTTTACCCCCCGACTATTCACATGTTACAAACCATATTAGATATTCCGCAGCAACAGAACTTTTACAAGCTTTACCACATACCGATGGTTCAGACCCCGACCAATTGTTTATTTTTTTGCTAACTATATATAAAACCTTTAAACTTAATCTTTTGGATTTAGAATCCTTATTGTTAATGGCGTTTTCATCCACTATGGGATTACTTCGGGAGGTTTGGTACACCTCTCTTATTGAGAAATTTCCCTGGCCAACGTTCACACGAGTTATTTGGTATCGTTTGGTTCCCTTTTCAAAATTGCAGATCTTATTGAACAAATATCTAATGCGTCCTCAGAAAACCGATGAATTTCTTTCTAGCTATTTGCGTGACATTTTCGACGCTTTTCACATATTACCCATTGATTGGTCCGAATCTAGTCTTTTGGAATCGGTCCTGTTGAATTTACAAGATGCCACCCGTCTACTTTTAATGGGTTTTAATCGGCCCACTTCTATGGTCAATTTTATAAATTTATCTAGAGAAATATGGCCCATGGAATTACGTCGTGTTGAACAACAAGCCGAGGAATACCCCCCATACTTGGGTGCCTCACCTTCAACCCCATTGCTTGTTCCTGTAGAACATCCCCTACCGACTAGATCTGCTTTTCCTTCCCCTACCCCTCCTTTAGAAACCTTGGATACGTTGGACGAGTTTCCTTCTCATGTGGTTCCACGGACTAGTGTTAATTTACCGAATCCTATGTGTTCACATTTGGGCACTCAACACGTATCGGTACCAGCGGCTACAACCTTAACGCATATTGAACACCCCTTGACTATTATTGAGACAGCTGTACCGATTCTTAACGCCACCTTGAATTCTACACCGAGTCGCATTCTTCTCGATTCGGGAAGTTCCGTGTCCTTAATTGCGAGGGGATTTTTGGCTAGCTTACGTCCCAGACCTCCCGTTCGTACAGATACAACTTGTACGTTACAAACGGTCAATAGTCAGGCTATACGCCTTGACACAAGTGTTGTTTTGACCTTGAAGTTACAGGGTTTGTCCTGGAAATGGAAATTTTGGATCTCAGAAAATTTACCCCTTCCCGTTATCCTTGGTTCAGATTTTTTTTCTCATTCCAAGGGTACTATTTCTTTTGAACATTTACTTCTTTCCTTTCCCTATTCCACTGATCACATTCCTTTCGCCTCGTCCGTACCTCCCACCGCGCAACACCAGGCACGGTCTCCGGAAGACGATAGTCCTCCTCATTTAATGGAGGTTCCCTCTAATATAACAAGTTTATTACGCGAATATGATGATGTAGTTACAGAACGTGTTGGCAGTTGTACACTGGAACCAGTGTCTATTCCTTTAATTACTAATGTTCCATTTCGTTCTAAGCCCTTTCAATTAAACCCTACACAAACGGCCATTCTACGTCAACAAATTCAGGAGTTGATGGATCAGAATATCATAGAAGCGTGCGCCTCTCCTTACGCATCCCCTTGTTTCCTTGTTGATAAGAAGAATGGTGGACATCGCCTGGTTTGTAGTTACAAGCATCTAAATAGATTGATCGCCTATGACAACTTTCCACAAAGCAGTATTGATTTGATATTTCAACATTTACAATCGGCTCGGGTGTTTTCTTGCTTGGATCTCTGTCAAAGTTTCCATCAGATACGGCTGGATGAGCCCAGTAAAGAATTAACGGCGTTTGTCAACTCTTTCGGTCAATATCGGTATACCCGGGTTCCCTTTGGTATCAATCTGGGTACTCAACTTTTGACGCGTGCTTTAGATAAAATTTTGGGTCCATATAAATTTAAATTCCTGGTCACATACGCCGATGACGTCTTGATCTTTAGTCCGGATGAGGAAACTCACCTGCAACATCTACAATTGGTTCTTCAAGCATTTCGAGAAGCTGGATTAACTGTTAATCCCATTAAGTCCAAATGGATGCAAACGGAAGTCAAATACTTAGGATACATTTTACGTGAGGGACAGCTTGTCTTAGACCCCGATCGCATTTCCGCGATTCAGGACATACCTCCCCCTAGGAACCTTAAAGCTGTCCAGCGTCTTCTTGGATTATTGGGGTATTATTCCCGCTTCATTCCATCATATTCAGAGTTGACTTCTTTTCTTACAGATAAAAAGAAAAAGGGCATAGCCTTTACATGGTCAGAGAGTGACCAACAACAATTTGATCACCTCAAGCAGGTTTTTCTTGAACATACGGTTTTAGCTTTACCCGACTTTTCTAAGGAATTTGTCCTCCAATGTGACGCTTCGGGTTTGGCATTGGGGGCTACTCTTAATCAACGTATGCCTGATGGGTCTTTACGCCCTATTGCGTTTGCTTCCCGTAAGCGGACCGATATGGAACGTCGACAATCCATATACGAGGCCGAATGTTGCGCGATCGTTTATGGATTCAAAAAGTTCGAGACTTACTTAACAGAGAAGCATTTTACTCTTCAGACAGATAATCAGGCTCTTTCCTGGCTTCTACGACACCCTGAGCAATATGGCAAATTTGGGCGATGGTTGCTGTACCTGTCGCGATTTTCGTATTCAGTCGAACATATCGGCTCTCGACTAAATCCTGTTGCCGATTGTTTGTCTCGGATGTACTCACCCGAGGAATTCCAGGTTTCTTCCTTACCCGTTACCTCTCTTGCTTGTGCGGCACCTAAATTCCAAATTATCCCTTTTAGTAAATCCGATATTTTTGATCTTCAACAAAAAGATTCAAATTTAAAACCAATAGTTGAACAATTACGTGCAGGCCAAAATTTTAAACATTATGCTCTGTATCATGACTTACTCGTTTGGCAACCTCCACGCTCTACAGCTTCCTTAGTTGTTGTACCTCACACCCTTCAACATCTGATTTGTCGCTATTATCACGATACGCCTATGGGAGGTTCACATTTGGGTATTCAAAAATGTACTAAGAAAATAATGTCAGTCTTCTGGTGGCCATCCTGTGTTCAAGATATTAAAGCCTATGTCAAGTCTTGTGATACTTGTCAAAAGGCCAAATTGGCCATACGGAAGCCTCCGGGGTTCCTGTCATCTGAGATCATAAAACATCCTTGGCGACGCTTATATATTGATCTTGTTGGTCCTCTTGTGCGTTCGTCAAAGGGTCATTCTTATATTCTAGTCGTGGTGGATGCCTTTTCAAAATGGGTTTCTCTTTATCTTCTTCGGGGACCTACATCAAATCAGATAGTGGAAAAGCTTCGCTCCTTGTTTCTTGTGAACTGGTGTCAGATAATGCTTCTTATTTTCGATCCCGTCACTTTAATTCCTTTTTGTTTGAATCTCGGGTGAAACATATTTATACTAGCTCCTACTACCCAAATCCCTCATTGGCTGAACGATTTATTCGTAACTTAAAGGCCTCCTTAATAGCGTACCATTCCGATGACCACACCAAATGGGATGTACACTTAAATGCCATTTCCTTTGCCTTTAATACAGCAGTACATAATAGCATTCAAACTTCTCCATCACAAATATTGTTTGGACGGGACATTGATGGGCCCATGAATTTTTTCTGGGAATTCCAATCCGACTCAGAATTGGCCGGTCCTCCTTCTGCTGACCGTGCTAAATGTTGGGCTCAGGCTTTTCTCCATTTACAAAAGGCTTGGGCTACGCGGAGAGCCAGATATGACCCCAAAAGGCAACCCTCTTCCTTTAAGGTAGGGGATATGGTTCTTTACAAAACATTCCCACAGAGCAATGCCTTTCAGAAAGTCACCGCTAAACTTCAAGAACGTTGGGCAGGTCCAGCCAAAATTTTCAAGCTTTTGGGTCCGGTAACAGTTCTTCTGGCGGATCCTGAAACTGAGGTCTTTCTTCGTAAAGTGCATATCGCACATATCAAGCCTTATTTTATTAGGGATGAACCTTCACCTGATGTGGATTTGTCCGATACCTACGTTGCTTCACTATTGCAATCGTCACGGGGACAGACTTATACTCGTCCACAGCGTCATTTTCCAGCGCTATATTGCAATTTTTGCCGGCGAACTGGACACTCCTCACAGCACTGCCGACGTCGTCCCTCTTCGAACAACTACAATCCTCGGGTCCCTTGAGTTATGAGCAGTGACAGGTTCATTTAGCAATAAGAATGTTGGACCGTATTAATACTGTTATGTGTATCTTAGTATATTAAGGGTTTTATTATGGATCTTTGATAATGTGTGTCTTTCATTATGTAAATGTGTTCCCTTATGTTTATTGTTGGAACACTGTTTAACTTATAACCATTTGTTAAAACATGCTTATTTCAAGATGGATTATAATTTGCTTAACTCATATTGAATTCATTTGGTAACTTTGATCTCACTGGTAGTATATTCTTGAGGATCTGTTTATATTTGGCTGTTTAAACAAAACAAAATTGTAATTGATGCTCTTATTCCTTTTCTATTCCCTTCCTTTTATGTTTCCTCCTTTCTTTCCTATTTTTTCTTCTATTTTTCCTTCTAATTTGTCGTTTTCTTTATTTTTCATGGTTTACGAGGAAACCTACAATATTTACGTACCATCTCGGAATTCTGGAATGAGGCATCTACTGGAATGGCCACCCTATCCTCTAAGTATAAAAATAGTGGTCTTACGTGTTCTCTGGAATCTTTCTACATATTAGTGTACATCCCGAGTGTCTTTCCCAATTGTTAGTCCCCCCCACAAAATAAAAAACTAAGTGCAACGTAACCAAGTATGTTATCATCTTATTCAGTGCAATATAATTCATACGCACCTACCAAGGACTATTATAGACTCTTTATAGGTGTATACTGGTAATTTTGGAAAGTAATGTTATGTATTTTTCATATCTTATAATCGTTAAGTGTTTTCATATTTTCTTGTTCATTTCATTTCAGATTGCAATCGCTTCATTCATGTCCTTTTTTAAAATCACATTAATAGTAATTATTAATTATTCCTATTTGTTATCTTTCCATTTTTATGGGATGTTTTATGTATATTTATTATGCTATTGGCTATTGACTTATACAAGGTAACAGGTTTCTTGGGCAAAATATTTTTCATGTTGTTTAATTTGCAACATGACTTTGTGTGGTATTTGACTTATCTATTTTAATATTTATCGAGTTCCCTAACACAACAATAAGGGGTCATGAAATGCTCTCATATATTTATATCTATTTATTTGTTACGGGTTCATTATAATTATGGTGCTACGTGTGCTTATACTATTGATTGATTCAGTGCCTTCCAGGGGAGATTCCTTTTGTGCTAGAGGGGGGAGTTTGTGACGTTTTTCCCCGCAAACTGTAATAAAAAAAGTATTACGTTAATTTATTGCGTGGAAAAGCCCCACATTCCCCCTCATTCTTCGGTACGCCAGTGCGTCAGTTTGTTTTTGTCGACTAGTTGGTCGATTGACCGCTAGAGGCCCTCAGTGCAATTCCTTTTCTGCGACCACGATCGAAAGAGGAAAAAAGTGCGTTCGTCAGTTGCACGGAAGACAGGAAACCACGACCTCGACTGCGGGGAGCGTTGAAGAACTCGTATCGACAGACATGCCTCAGTTGGGTTTTAGATGATCTGCGGCAGAAAGGGGACCACACCTTTTTTTATTCAAACACGTCGTCGAGTTGTCCCTCGTTTTCGCACTTGAGTTACGAACGATACGTGGAAGTTACAATTGGTTTTGTGGAGAAATTACTGTAAGCAGTGGATACGACCATGTGGATCAGTTTTGACAATTGCCAGTTTGATCGTTGTTTCTCCCGTGTTGGAAATGGAACCCCGAATTTAGAAGACGTCATTTGGCAATTACGAGAAGGAAGCATAGAGACGACAGGACAAGATACTGTGGAGGATTGCGGATAATACTATTGGAAGGTCCCGTTCGGTTCTCTAGTAAACGTCTCTGATAAGCCACGCAGTTCGATTGGCCCTGTTTTTTGAGGTATGTACTTTTGCAATCATTAACTCAGTGAACAGTGAAGTGTTTTTTCTCCGACAAATGAACGTGTCACTCAGCAACTAACCACGAGTTTGCGATATCTCGCTGAAATGTCAGAAAAAGGATAAAACTCAAATGAGAAGTTCATCGTCGTTTCCTCCCTTATTTGCATCGCGTTGTCGCGGTTGTTCTGATTGGTAGTGACGCGACCTTGTCCCATTCATTTTTCTCCCAAGGCAAGCACTGGCTGTAATTAACTTTAAAAAAAAGGAAGGGGAATGCAATTAAGTAATTTTTGTTGGCATTCGAGTAAACGAGTAAGCACCTTATGTATTTTGACAAAAGAATAAGAGCATCAAAGGAAATCGGGGGTTACTTTTCCCAAGAAAAGTTGTGGTCTTACGAGCCAAGAATTGATGTTGTAAGTTTTAATGGTATTTTTGTACCCGTCGTACGTTTATATACATGTGTTATTCGTTCAACTAATTTATTATATTGTTACGAGTGAATATCAAACTTTGAATGTTTGTCCAACTCATCAAAGTAAGAATTGTTATAGTTGCATGGATGTATTTGTTATTTGAAAGAAAAGAAATATTAACCATACTCCGCTGCGAGGTTAATATAATATAAAACTGACCACGTGTCGCGAACTAATTTTGTAGTACGTATTTGTTTGCCATACTAAAGAAATGTACCTTAGATTATAAATTGCACAAAAATGAACTCGAGGTTGTTCGAACACGGAGTCGTGGCTAAATTTACGTTCTGATTTATGGTTCAGGTGATCATAAGAGAGAAAGAGGAAGGGGGACAAGTTTTTGTCGTCAGTACGAAGAAGTCGTTTGTTTAACGTGACTCATCGTACTAATTTAATTGGTTCTCACTTGAGACTGAGGTGGTCGTACAAAATACGCTCCATTAACCTCATAAAAAATGACAACGTTTGTAACTGTTAGGTTGGGTATGCGTAATTCGCATCCACGGCCTCCTTGCACGTCTTCACACATTTATTGCTAATTAATCGAGCACCCACCTAATAGGTTACAGAAGAGACAGAAAGAAAGACGAGAAGATGAAGAGAAGAGACGGAAAAAAAGACAAGAAGATGAAGAGAAGAGACGAAAAGAAAGAGAAGAAGATAGTAAAAAATGAGAGAATTAATAGAGGAAGTAAGATTAGAGTGTAAGATCAATAAGAATGAGTTACAAAAAACTGTAGAGGAATGCCAAAATTGATTGAGGGCCAAAATGGAAGAATTTAAACAAGTGACGAGTCAAGAAGTGAAAGATCAGATAGAAGCAATCCAGAAAGCCTTATTGGAAGAAATAGATGAAGAAAAAAGTCAGAGGAAGACAAAAGAAACTGAATTAACAAGCTTATTTGAAAGTTTAAGGCTTGAAACTACAAAGAGCTTGATGGAAGAAAAACAGCAAAGAAGAAAGGAAATGGAAGACGAAATAAAGGAAGTACAATGGCAATTTCACAAAACTTCTAGTGAAATAGATTCTTTAGACATGAAATTAGAACGCTAATTCAGTAGACCAAAGTCAGAGGATTCACTCTGCCAATTTGGCCACTTCTATCACTAGTGTATCTAAGAGGAGGTATACTGAAAGAAGTAACCTCTCATCCTCTAGTGCTACGTCCGACGAAGGATTCGGAGTTGAATAGAAGCCGACGCTCGAAGAAAGTGAAGAAGTCACAAGAATTCTTCAATCACCTTTCGGAAGAAGAGACTAACAACAGAGTTAGGAAATCCAAGTGTCAGAATTTTAGACTGGCAGATATAAAAGCCTTAGAGAAGTTTTCTGGAGAAATAAATTCTGTCTCGGCCGAACGATACATCGAAAGTTTAAAGACCTATATAGATATAATGGAAGTTTCAGAATTTTACAGGTTGAAAATTTTACCTTCCTTAATGACAGGAAAGGCCAAATCCTGGTTTATAGCAAATGAAAGGAAGTGGAAGAGTTTTGATCAGTTCTTTTATGCATTTCGAAAGCAGTATGCTTCTTTAGAGGCTAAACAACCAGAAATGCAGCTGTTAAGGAATAAGAAATTTCAGAGGTCCCTTGGATTAACGTTAGAAGAATACTGCTGGGAAGTCTACGGAAGCTACTGCAATCTGATGGAAGTAGTAAATCAAGGTGAAGTCTTGCATTTGATAATCCGCAAACTTCCGGTGAAAGTTCGACAACTGGTATTGACTCGAGATCCAAAAACCATGGAACAACTAGCAAATTATCTTAGTCGATATGAAGCCTCCGAACAACTGGAGATAAGTAGGGGAGATAACCCCAAGATAGAAGACCGAAGGCAATTTCAACCCAGAGTTAGGCAGACTCAAATAGTTTCGTCTAGATTTAACAACGAAAGTGAAGGAGTGACCAGAACACCTCAGAATCCTAATAGGAACAATAATAGAAACCAGAGGGGTTACCAAGGGCGGAATTTCTATAGCAACGGCAATAGAAGTCAACCATATGGACGACCATGGAATCAATCCCGTTTCCCCAACAACCACTTCAATAGAAATTCCAATACAAAGGAAATCTCCTGCCAAACTGAAGAAGTCCCGACTGAGTTAAATCCAGCTTGGGAAAGTTCAATGCTCCCAAATCAAAATTTAAACCAACCCTCGTTGTAAATGAAGCACTCTCATTTACAACGGAAGGGAGACAAATGAGAGTACCGACAATTTCCACCGAAGATTTTTTAGAAGTATTGCATTTAGAATTAGAAGTCGAAAATGAAGAATGGAAAAAGATAGAAGAACCTGAACATAGGGAAATATTGTTGTCCAGGAAACCAGAAATTATCGCTCAAATTTAAGGATTAAAAATTAAGTGCACTATAGATACAGGGAGTGAATGCACTATAATGAAATATAAAGTCTGGCTTAAGTTGCGAGACAGATTACCAGGACTTAAACTTAAAAGATGTTCTGAAGAAATGATATTGAATTTCACTAGAAAGGGAAATTCTAGGATAATGGGATATAGGCAGATCCGTTTTAAAATACGAGGATATGTATTTGAAGATTCAGTATATATAGTCCGAGATTTGAATAAGGACCTAGTATTGGGAAAGCCGTTCATGAAAATGCACATGGCGAGCTTCGAAGCAGGAAGACAGAGATTTTACATAATAAAAGATGGACAGTTAGTAGAAGAGGACCTAAGAAAAGGAAAGACCTTATAAACAGATCCCAGGGAACTGAGGACGTTTCCATAAGCCGAGTAAGCGTTATTGCTTGGTAGGCCAAGGAAAGGTTACCAGGGGAAAAGATTGATTCCCTTACTCTTCGAGGATAGAAGAGAAATTGTTGTAACAATTTAAAGGAAGAAATTGTTATTTAAGAGGCTGAGTCCTCATAGTATTAGCAAAAATGGCTTAAATTGTAAACGTTTATAAGAAAGGTCAGATTTGATAAAGAATGGTCTAATGTTCAAGAAATGTGAGAATCTCTAAAATTACTGTTGTACAGTGACATTAAAGGGTCAATAACTAATACTGAATGGTCTAGCCTGTAAGAATGATTATATATTTGATGTTACTACGCAAATAAAGAAGGGGCAAAAATGTAATAAGGGCTAAGTCTTGAGAAAGGAATAAGAACTAATGAGAGAATTAGAATTTCCTATTATGTAAAAGATAAAGCTTGAGATGATTCCCAGATCAAAGGTTTGGAAAAGAATGATTCATAATTATGACGAATCAAATAATTTTGTTAACTATTATGTGGATAAACTGAAAAATATGATATTTAAAGCCAAATTGTTTTTGAATAGGCTTATTACATAAACAAGATTAGATATTCAAAGGAAATATTTGTCCTAATTTTGAACTTGAACATGTAACAAAGAAGCTTTATTGTTTACTGTAAACTTCTCATAACAAAGATGATTGATCTGTAACTGATATGACTGAATAAGTTAACATTAATTTCTGTGTTATTTTCAATAATTCGAAATGTTTGTGATGTTGGATTTGTTTGTTAAATCATTAAAACTGTTGTGTTGAATTAAAAATTAATTTTCTAATTAACCCAAGTTTGTTAAAGATTTCAGATATGGGTTATTAACAAAAGTTTATTTGAAAAAAAAAATAGATGAAGAAAGAAGTTTAAAAAGTTGTGATCAAATATTTCTCTTTCATGTAATAACATTTGAGAATTGTATGATATGTTGATTTAATACTTCTATTTAAAATTTGGATATAAAATTGTATTTAAGAAATGTACTTAATTGAAAAGCTAACCATATGATTTCTAGTGTGTTGTTATAAATGTTGATAAAGCATTAATATTTGGGAAACAATATGATTATTAGTTCTACTGAACTAATCATTTAATTTGAAATAATATACCCAATTGGTATATATAAAAAACATTGTATAGGAAAGGCAAAGAGTTTAGACAAAGAAAAATTTGTTTCACTTTCGTGTCTCAAATTTTCCTTTAAACTACAGAAGGGGGGAACCTGTTACGACCTTACTTATTTTGTAACTTTGCAATGCCGTGTTAAAAGTAATATTGATATAGTGTTACCTCAAGTCCTTGTTAATGTCCGGTATACTACATGTTGTGACGCAAATATGAACGTGCCAATCAAGGCGTTGTTGAACTGATGTCTTCACCTTTCTGTAACTATCAAATGAAGTAAGCTCGCTTAAGACAACGGGCATTTATTATGATGTAAATATAGATTTGCCAATCAAAGATTATCCATGTTTGATGAACTAACCTAATTGTAATTGTAATGGCGGAACATTTAAATTTGTATATTTCCAAAATGTAAGATTTTATCAACGTTAAAGAAATAATTGTTAACTCAAATGAATATGTAAACTTTATTTGTAAATTATTAATTCCAAACTATGTATTTTTCAAATATCTTTCTGTTGTAATTTAGAGTATTGTAATAAGAAATTACCTAAAGACAGGTGTTTGAGGTGGAACTTTGGGTATAAATACGAAGGAGTTTGGTCCGTAAGGAGGTCTGTTCTGGTGTCAGTCTAGGAAGAAGTGAATAGGTGCAAGCCGCTCTTCTGTAAAACCTAGACTGGCCAAATAGGAACGGTCTAATCTAGGAAGAAGTGAATAGGTGTATGCCGCTCTTCTGTAAAACCTAGGTTAGCCGAATGGGATATAAGTTCTAATTTAGGAAGAAGTGAATAGGTGCAAGCCGCTCTTCTGTAAAACCTAAATTGGCAATCTCGGGTGATAACTCCAAGTCTAGGAAGAAGTGAATAGGTGTATGCCGCTCTTCTGTAAAACCTAGGTTTGGGCCACCCTAGTTTGACCTTTCTAGTAAGTTTGAAATTATCTATTAACAATTGATCTCCAAGTTCCAGTTATGAATTACCTAACCACTGGCTGTAAGTACTCAAGCAGTAAATAAACATTTCATTAAAACTTCACGACGTTGGTTGGATTTGTTCTGCACCTACCCTGAAGATAGGTTTCAGTGTAGACCCTTAAAGCCTCAATGCTCCCGGCTATAGGAGTAAAGGGTGAGGAAGGTTACTAGGAACGTAACACCGGGAGAGAAAATTTCCAACACCTCTTGTAACAAGGTATGTGCACATTCCATTACAGACTTCGTAATTCCACTTATGCGGATCTTGCTTCCAATTTGCCCACAGATGCACTCTCACTTCCTGGTGCACTTCCTACTGCTGCATGAATGACTTGACTATAAAAGACACTGTATAAGTACCTCAAAAAACTGGAAATATAAACAAAAAATTTATATCATACCTGAAACCCTGCTTTCAATGTTAAATAGGGAGAAAAAGAATGAGAAAATCTACTGTGGATTTGTTAAAAATATATGTTTCTATTTGTGTACATATATTTACTTAATTCTTAAATATCTTTGTACATTGAATAGAGTTCTTTCTACATGTTTAATACATTGAATGCAACAAATTATATTAAAAGTGAAAATCTTGGAAACATACTTATGTAAAAAAAATGAAAAAAAAATATTTATTTTCTCTTATTCTCTTAGTGTTTAAATCGAAATGCAACAGACTTCAATTGTTGCATTTAATGATAAGAGCCTTTGTATCTTAAAATAGAAAAAACAACATAATTTAGGGATATTTCAAACTAACACTCTTAAGGATTATAAGCTCACTCGAGGAATGGCCAAATTACATAAATAAATATGAATGAGATGAAAGCATTGCTACAGAAGGGACTCCAATGAGCAAGGTTAACCAGAGGGTAAATGGAATATACCATCGTATATTCTCGACTACAGCCCTGCACATCCCCATACATTAATTAACACAACAAGACTTGTTCTATAATAATTTGTTATACTAGGATATCATGTGTTATTAGCAAGCAAGAAATTGAAAAATTCCATGTTGTATATTTTACATAAATGCCTTGAATATTTTCAACATTATCCGAGAGCACCATCAGGGTTAGATATTGAGAACACATTTGCAAGAATGCAAGAGACTTTAACTTTGTAATTTTATGTGGCAATGAAGTGCAACAGGACCACACAGTTAAGCTTAGAACATAGACAAGGAAATAACATTCAGCTACACAAAAGCCCTCATGTG
>NW_028143389.1:0-111702 GCF_977018435.1 Lepisma saccharinum | reverse complement strand
ATGTGTGTTACACAAACATAGAAAAAGCGGACATGATCCTGATTTATGGGGAATACCGAAAGAATGCCTCAGAAGCCTACCGTGTGTACGCAGAGAGATATCCGGACAGACGACAGCCATCTCGACGTCTGTTTGGTAAGTTATTTATTAAATTAAGAGACACCGGAAGTGTAACACCACGAGCACGTGTGCGGAACAAGCCAACTACAGGTGAGGCAGGTGCAACAAATGTTCTCGCCGCTGTTGCTGTGAATCCGCACGTTAGCACCCGTAAAATTGCCAGGGATGCTGGGATGAGTCAGCGAAGTGTGTTGCGCATTCTGCACACACACAAGTTTCACCCATATCATATCTCCCTCCATCAGGAACTTCACGGGAATGATTTTGTGGATCGTGTTCGGTTTTGCACATGGTTGTTACGACACGACACACCCGATTTGTCACGTATCCTCTTCACTGACGAGGCAACTTTTACCAATCATGGAAATGTCAACCTAAGGAACATGCACTATTGCTCGGTGACAAATCCACATTGGCTTCGCCAAGTGGAACGCCAGCGCCCATGGAGTGTGAACGTGTGGTGTGGTATAGTGGGTGAACATCTCATTGGCCCTTTTTTATACAAGGGACACTGAATGCTGACCCGATACATACAGTTTTTACAACATGAACTGCCTGTACTATTGGAGGACATACCACTTCAGACAAGGAGGGACATGTGGTACCAACATGACGGGTGCCCAGTTCACAGTGCAAGACGCGCTACAGCATGTGTGGAAAATACATTTCCAAATCGTTGGATTGGACGTGGAGGGCCTGTCAAATGGCCGGCTCGTTCCCCAGATTTGAAACCGTTAGACTTTTTCCTGTGGGGAAAGCTGAAGGACATTGTCTACCGGGATGTGCCAACAACTCCAGAGGATATGCAACACCGCATTACTGCGGCCTGTAGGGACATTCCCTACGAGATGCTACATTCTGTGCAACGATCTTTGCGTGGGCGCCTCGTTGCCTGTATCGCAGCTGACGGCCACCACTTTGAACACACACTTTGACAGGTTTTCGCTTCTTACGCAGTGGTTCTTCGACATACTGTCATAGTCATTTTCATTATGCTGTAACACTGTCAAATACATGGTGTTGACGATGTCTACTGTATTTTTTCTTCCTTTTAACACGTTCTGTCTTCATCTTGTCCAATGGCTTCCGACGTCTCATACTTGTACATGCCGTGGTACTGACGGTCAAGTGGGGCCACTTGTTAGTTTGTTTACATATTTTCACATGGCCTTATCTTCGTTCCTATGTGCAGTAGATGCATGAGACCAACGGCGTTGTGTTTCTCTGCGTGTGCTCTTTTATATTATGCATGTTATTGTATATCGCTCATTAAAAAAAATATGACTTTGCTCCAGATGCCCCATTTGTCGATATTTTTCGACCCACTCCATACCTCCGATTTACGAGCCCCATTTGATATTATTGTTTCCCGCAAACCTCACATCGCTACTGTTTCTGGTTCTTCGCTATTTCAGGTGGTACTTTTAGGTGCCTCACGCGGTTATATATATATATATTGGTCTAGGAATTAATTCGTGCGGTTGTTACGCACACATTGAAGCTGTAGTTCAAACAGAAAATACATAAATACCTTAAGAAAAATATTGTCCATCGCGAGCCACCACTTTCGTCCATCTGTCAGGCAAGTTACGGATTTCCGTGGCGAAAGAAGTCCTCATCCTTTGAAGCGATCCAGTCAGAGACCCATTTTTCGATATCTTCTGAAGAAGTGAACCGCTGTCCAATCAAATCGTTATTCATGCAATCGAACAAGTAGTAGTCCGAAGGAGCAATACGGCGGGTGGGGTAAAACTTCCCATCCGACATTTTCTAAATAGGTTTTAACCGTTTTGCGACATATGGGCGAGAGTTATCATGTTGAAAAATAAGTTTATCATGTCTGTTCTCCCATTCTGGTCGTTTCCTGGCCAGAGCTTGCTTCAAACGCATTAATTGTCGTCGATAACGTTCTCCATTAATAGTTTCACCCGGTTGCAGCAGCTCATAGTACACCACACCTTTCATATCCAACCATATGCACAGCATAACCTTTGCACAGTGAATATCTCGTTTCGGTTGTGATGGACCTGGTTCACATGGCTTCACCCAGGCCTTTTTTCGTTTCGGGTTCTCGTAATGGATCCACTTCTCATCGCCAGTAACAATGCGATGCAAAAACCCCTTTCTTTTCTGTCTTTGAAGCAGCAATTCGCAAATGGTTTTTCGTTTTTCAAACGTCTCTGTCTTTCAATTCATGTGGAACCCAATGTGACATCTTTTGAATCATTCCCATGGCTTTGAGGCGTTTGGAAACTGTTCTTTGATCAACGCCTAATGCTTCTGCAAGTTCTTCCTGCGTTTGACACGAATCCTGATCGAGCAATGCTCTCAATTCTTCGTCTTCAAATTTTTTTGGCTGTCCAGGTCGCTCTTGGTCTTCCAGGCCGAAATCACCCACTTCTGACACGTTCGCTCAGCTAGCGCATGGTCACCATACACTTCCACCAAAATACGATGACTTTCGGTACCACTTTTCTGCATGTTAAAGTAATGAAGCAAAACACCCCGCAAAAACACTTTATCTGGCACGAACTGCGCCATGTTCAGTTGACTACAAAATGCTGTTGTTGACGCGTCAATCAACTGCCCTATACTACGAACGATGCGCGCTGACAGGAGTTTTCAACGCATGTGTGGATACACGGAACTGTGGGACGATACGCTCGTTACGCCATCTCTTGTCCAGGTGCACGAATGAATTCCTAGACCTAAATATATGCAATGAAACTAAAACAGTGAGATTAAATGAGGTTTTTCTTTCCCAACTAAGCTTTCATCAAGGTTTTTGCCCCCCCCACCACTATTGAGAGGGTCTGCGCAGCCTATGACCACGGGTTCAAAACACTCTCCCTTTCTCCTTCTCTCGACAATCTCTCTTCTCTCCTCTTTACTTTTTAACTTCACATACTTTCCTGTCTCTCTTCCCCCCTCTCTCTCTCTCTCTCTCTCTCACAAATACACACACACTCACACACTTCTTCTTCCATTTCACCTCCCCCTTCTCTCTTTCCCCTATCTTTTATTTCACCTCTTCCCTCCCTCTTTCTCCCTGTACATAAATGTCGCTTCTTTACTTTCTCCGTGTGGAAGTAGTTATAGCACAGCGCGATACGACGCCAGGGGGGCCGGGTTCGAATCCCCGACCTGGGCATGGGTGTCCCTTCATCAATTTCATCATGTCATCACTAGGGCTTGATAGAGTTATGCACTAAAAAAACGCAAAATATGCATGCAAATATGAAAAAAGTGTAAAGTATGCACTTAAATGTGCACTTAAAAACTTGTTAAATTTAGAAATGCTGTATATTACAAACTATGAAAGATTATTTCAATTAATATGGTTCTGCGTTAAAGAAACACAATATACATTACAGATCAAGATCATGATTGCATTTGATAACAACATGTCTCAAATTTTCGAACTTGAAACTCCTGTTTTCAGCTAGAATAGTCTTATATTCAGAAAACACACGGTTCACTTCGCAAGATACAAGTGGACTGTATTTTAGGGCAACAAAGTCAGAACACATCAAGTTCCAGATCATCCACACGTTGTCCATTTGCGATAAGAAACTTACACGCAGCGTTGCCAGCTTAGTCGATTGTTGAGGTGAGAATGACGTACTTGCCCACATTTCATACAATCCAGGAGGAAGGAAAAAAGAAAGACAGAAAAGATAAAGAAAAGAAGAGAAGCGAGGAGATGAAGAATAAATACAGTATATGCTCGGTGTTGGTTGTGGGTACAAAAATATGCACAACATCAACTTATTTTCATACAAATATGCACCTGCATATGAAATATGCATTTCTAGTTAAAAATCCTTATTATGCGCAAAATGCATAATTATCCGAGCACTAGTCATCACTCATCTTCATCTTCGCGATTCGCCAAAAAGTGGCAGAAATGCGAAGTTAAATAAACTAAATCAATCTTTCAGTGGGTGTCCCTTGCATGATTATAAAACATAGATGAAAAAATATTACTGCTTAAACCATGAAGGAATTCCGTTGCTATTAATTATTGTATGCCCATTAGCAAATTTCCTGATCGTAAATTGCCATTCACAACCTGCGCAGTTCACGTCAAAGACGCGCGAAGCGACAATTGCACTTCTTGGAAGGCCAAGGTCGCCGAAAGATCAACACACTGCATTGCTCTTATTTTCATTATACTGCAGCCCCTGCAGTGTTGCCAGTGAAGGGAAGTTTCCCTCGGCGCAGGGAAATTTGGGGCAGAATTTTAGGTTAAGAAATTAAAACAGAAATTTCGAGGACAATTCCAAAATAGGGGGTTTCTCCAGATGGTTACCAGTGGCGTAAGGAAAGTAGGTAGGGGGTGTTAGGTTAAATTTAGAGTCAAAATAACCACAAATTGGAACTTCGTGAGCAATGTTAAGAGAGCATTGGGAACATTTTGTGATATTATTAGGGATGGTTGGGGGTGCGTGAATAAATCATTACATTAAAATTTCAGGTAAATTTGAAAATATTTTCACTTATAAAATTCAAGTTTATTCGAGCGTAAAATACACCCTCTTTCTTCCCCCCCAAAAAAAAGATCCATGGGTTAAAATTCGAAATTTGACATTGATATAGTTAATATTTATTTATTTATATCTTCTAATTAACATTCAACTTTAACATATATATATATAATATATATATATATATATATATATATATATATAATATATATATATATATATATATATAATGTTTATGAACATTTTCGCATGTCGTATATTTGTCTCAAAGTGTAAAAAGTGTAACAGCTACTCTTCATTGTATCTAGACGGCCTCCGTAGCGGAATTGTTAGTACAGGGCGCTACGATAGCAGGGGTGCCGGGTTCGAATCCCGGCATGGGTGTTTGTGAATGTCCTTTCATCGATTCCAACATATCATCACTCATTCTTATCTTCGCAATCAGCCAAACGTGGCAGAATAGCAAAGTAAAATAAACTAAATCAATCAATCAATCCAAATCTGTTATCCTTTCCATTCAAACAAACCTTTTCCTATCCGTTAGGTCCAGTCTCGGTTCGACTACATGAGCATACAATGGACTCAAACTTCTACAAACTTTTGTAGATCGCCCCCATAATAGCGGAGTGGTCAGCCTAACGGATACGTAGCTACTGTCTGGCTGCTTTAGCCGAGACCATGGACGGAAGTGCGCATGCGCCAACCGGACGTGTTCAGTGGCTAAATAGGGGTGACGGCACTTTGGGCAAGAAGCGGGTTCCTTGAAAATCGTCTGCTGTGCGAACACCAATGAAGTTTCAATGTAGTAATATCACCTCCAAAATATATAGAGAGATGTTTACGAATTATGTAAATGAAATTAAATTAAAGCCATCCATATATGTGACCCTTGTCATCTGATAACTAACTTTGGACAAAAACTGGTTCATAACGTTCCCATAAGTGTTCTGGTGTTCTTCCCTATTGAAAAAACTCTGTAAAAACCTTCTTCCATAAGCAAGGATGAAAAAAACTGTTTATTTAACAAATCCAAGTAGCCCTAAGCATTTAAGGTTCCGTTGATGGAAAATTGACTAACCAATCGTGTTCCAGACAGCACGCCACAACATTAACTTACCAACACTAACCATTCAGCTTTGATCTTTCGAAAATGGGTTATCAGATAAAAACATCGAATATTCTGTTTATGAACTTCCTTATGAACATAAACATTAGCCTGTCACTGTAAAGGACTTTTAATTCAATGGAAGCGTCACACTGTAAATTGTTCGCGACAACCATTCATAATGCACAGCTCTTCATGGATGTATCCGATTAAAATAATGTGCAATGGCATGCGAACGTCTCTCCATAGACGTCACTTTGATCTCGATGCATTACCGAAGCGCTAAACAAATTTTAAGGCATTTTTCTAACACCTCGAAAAGGAGCAAATTGGTACAAGAATTCAGTCATAACTTTTTACTGGTTAAAGATACGTCGAAAAAACATTCACCATTGAATTTCTCGTGAAATTCTAGCCCATTTTGATATGTCGCACGACCCCCTTCCCATTTAAAATTCTGAAGTTGAATTCAAGATGGCGGACATCAAGATGGCCGCCGACCGTGTGGGTGGCGTCAATGTGGTTCCCCCTTGGCCTGATAACGATTGGTCATCACAATTTCCATGTTGCGCGCTGCAGTGGCCTTGTACTGGGGGTGTTAAGTGACTTATTGAGCCACCCTGTATATCAGCAAACATGAAAGTATTCATCACGTCACATTAGTAGATCATTAGTAGATAAACTTGTTTGTAAACAAGTAGCTTTATTTTAGATCATACAATTAAATTGATCTCCTTAGTAAATATTATAATTAGCATAAATGAACACAGCAGTAATCAGGATAGTGTTCACTAATAATATCATTATTGTATGTAGTATTAGAAATATAAATGTAGTAACTGAATGGTTTGTGACATTTTCTAGTATAACGAGGGTGTTTTGTAAATGTGCAACAGGGGCCGAAAGGTCTTAATTTTCTAAATTCCACTTCAAAACGGTTTCTTGCTAATTGTAAGAGCCATCACAAATCACAGACACAACACAGCATGCGGTAATGAACACAAGAAGCGAACACATGCAAATATCACAGGGTAGTTTGGCGAGTACTTCACCCTGCTCCCTCTCTCGCGTTTAGAATCGTCCTCTTCAGGTGGTTTAGTCTTCCTTGGCCGGACTGTAACCAGAGGCTCCATGTTCAAACAATGGTCAGCAGTTGCGCATAGAGTCCTAGATCTGGGCTATGTCACGTGGTCCTAGACTATGAATAGAAATACATTTACCAGCTCCTAAGAAACCGAGTTGCCAACTCATAAGAAATCAGGTTGCCAACTAATAAGAAATCAGGTTGCCAACTCATAGGAAATCAGGTTGCCAACTCATAAGAAATCAGGTTGCCAACTCATAGGAAATCAGGTTGCCAACTCATAGGAAATCAGGTTGCCAACTCCAGAATCAGCATCATCATCTCACTGATATATTATTTACAATTTCCGATCGATTTTTCTCCCGTATCTTATTCTCTAGACTTCAGGCTTCGCAGATAACCTAGAATATACGCTCCTGATGGTCAGGCATTTTCATTGTGTTGGATCATTCACCCATTTCATCAGGTCATCATTCATCTTCATCGCCGCGATTAACCCAATGGGTGGAAAAGCTGCGTAAAATAACCTATACAGAATAGATGATTTGGTTGACTTTTATATTATGTGCGCATCAGCACATAGGCTATTTTCGCCCCTCACACAATACCGGAATAAGCACCTTAACTGATACAAAACTGAAGACGGGGACCATAACATGAAAATAAAATATGTCGACTTCCTCACTCATTTTTTTAAACTAATGCAATCATGAATTCCTTAACAAGAGCCTCCCCGATGGTTTTCAAAGCCCCCCCTGATAACCCGTGAGCCCCCCCCCTGGAGATCAATTCTAGGTACGGGCCTGATTCCACAAAAACTGGTCCACATCCATGTATTAAATAGCAAAATGAATTTATACGTATGTAAATTATTATTATTTTAATTACATTAATATTTAGATGGTTGTGAATGCATATATTTTGCACGTTTCACCAATAAAACTTACTAGCATCTGCGGCCTATATCATTCAGAGACAAATTAGTCAAAATTTGCAACATTTTTAAAGCGTCACACACGTAACGCACTTGCATTAATGTTTTTGGTGCATTCAGCCTATGCCATCATAATCAAGTTGTTGTTGTTTTTCCTCATTTGTTAGCAGACACCATCATTCTATAAGATCAGTTCATTATGAATGTTTTAAGCCAATCTCATGTCTAGAACCTTACGTTTTGTGTGTAAAATTTCGTACACGTAAAGCTGGAATGCGGGAAAATTTGCACCTTTAAAAAATGGAAAATTATGTTCTGGCTTGGCAACACTGCGTCAGTGCGACGGTGCGTTTCGCATTTTCTGGCCCCGCTACACTTCCTTCGTCTTTGGGCGGGGTCGAATAATTGTTGAAAACACAACAGCATCCGTGGACACGCGTTTGGGATTCGACCTTCCGTTTCACCTTCAGACAAGCAGTCCACCTTCATTTGGCGCTGTAATCAAAGCGGTGGGTCGCCGAACTACAGATACCAGATTTGTCCAACAACACCCCACGAGCAGTCGTAATCAGATGCGAGCAACTTTCCTTTAAGAATGAAAAGTAAACAAAGACATTAAGAGCAATTTAAGAAATGACACTTTCAAAGCGTTGCAGTAGACATTTGTTTTGTGATAGTTTACGATATTGTTCGTTAGTGAACATGAGTAATTACCAAAACGCAATAATTAAAATACTTCCTTGTTATTAGAGCTTGAATTTCTAGGCACTGTCCAATAGGCAGCAAAAAGGGGCTAAAAATAAAAATGGCATATACGAGGGTCATTAATAAAGTACCGTTCTACATCCGTGTATTAGTTACAAGGCTACATTGGCAGCACAAAAATAAAATGGGCACGACCAAAGTGCCAATGAACGCTCAAAATAGTCCCATAGAGCGTCCAAAACACGCATTGTACTTTCTATAACCTTCTTTTTTGTACTGCCAATGTCCCCTTGTTACTAAGGGTGTGCGGAATCCCGAAAAGTCGGGACCGGGATCGGGAAAAAAAATTCCGCCCGATCCCGAGCAGTCGGGAAATACCGAATGGTCATTTTAAAAAGTCGTTAATTATCGACGTTTTGTGAATTGTGTCTGGCACTTATCGTAAATTGTTAGTTTTCATTCCAGAAATGCAAAAACAATCACGTAAGGTGAAAATGATGTGTAGAATTCGAGATTTCAAGAGCTTCTGGAATTTCCCGTCTTTGTCGGGAAACTGCGAATTTTTCCCGTCCCGAATGTCGGGATTTAAAAAATTTCCCGTCCCAAATAATTGTCCAGCACACCTCTACTTGTTACTAATACATGCATGTAGAACGTTACTTTAATAATTACTTTTTTTGGCACTTGCTTCTCAACCCCTGGTACACATGACCTGCATTGTTCGTACATTGTTCAATTCCATACAGTGTCCTCTTCCATTTATACGAGGGCAAATCAGTAAGTCGGTTCCACGATTTCTTTTGCAGAGGATTGGATAATCACACTAAGGTAAACTTTTGGTTACTGAAAATGTCATCCGACTCGAGGTCATAATGAGTGATTTTTGTAATGTTCCTTTGCCTCTTCCACAGATGGCAGCAGTGACAAACATGGCTACCCTCCTGACATCGTCGACGATCGAGGAGCAGCGTTCCGTGGTGCGGTTCTTCGGGCTGTAGACAAGACATAAACGGAGATTCATGCGAGGATGAAGCTGGTGTATGGGGACGACGTCCTGTGCCGCAAAGCCATTGGAAATTGGTGTCAGCCGTTCAAGGCCGGTCGCACCAGTGTCACGGACGAGGAGCCGTCCGGCGGTCAAGGAAAAAATTGCTCGGTACGGCTGGGAAATCATGGAACATCCGCCATACAGTCCAGATCTGGCGCCCCCTCATTATCACCTCTTCGGACCTATGAAGAAGGCATTGTCTGGCCAGCACTTCTCGTCTGATCGTGACGTGCAGCATGCTGTGCGGCAGTGGTTGCTGCAGCAACCGACGACGATCTATGCCACTGGCATATCCAAATTGGTGCCACGGTGGTGAAAATGCATTGCCGTCGGTGGTGGATATGTACAAAAATAAGTAACTGCTACTCCTGCAAACCTATTGTCGTCTTGTTTGACCAATAAATTGCCGTGAAAAAAATCGTGGAACCGACTTATTGATTTGCCCTCGTATATTTCGAAACTTTGTGCCGGTCCTGCATTCTCACGAAAATAAAGAAGACGTTGCCATGACTTATGTCCCAACCCTCGTATTAGGTAATCAATTTTAATATTGTGAAAATTTTAAAATTCAATACTTTTATTCCAACATTTAATACTGCCATGACAGTAACGCCTGTAATTTCAGTATAATTGTATAATTTTGCATTAACAGAAACGGTATTATATATTTATATACTATTTATTCATTTCAAAGGAGATATTTTAGTTATCTGTTCCAACCTCAAATACTAGAAGAATTATAATCAGGGACCTCGATATTTCGGGGGGGGTATTTTTATTTGTGCCTTTTCTTTTTGCTTTTCGGTGCTATTCTTTCGAAAATTTGCGTTCTTATTTTAGCACACTTTTCTGTCAAATGTAACTAAATTTATACCTTAATTGTGTTTTTAAACTAGTCATTTTAAATTGTAGGTCACATGGCCTGCACCTGTTCGCATGGACGTCCGCAGGATTTTTTCTAGGGAGGGGCAAGGAAGGTGTTTTTTTTCAGGGGGGCAAACAAGGTACATTTTCCCCAATAATAGTGTTGTTCCCTCAAAAAACATTGCTTAAATTTCAATTTTTCATATTCATGCAATATTTAACACATAGGCTATTATTGTGGCTGAAATGAAATTATATGTGACAAATATATAATTTTTGGTTGACTTTCATTTTCCAGGGGGGTACGACCCCCCTTGCCCCCCTTCCGGACGCCCATGCCTGTTCGTGACAGTTTCATATGTTGGAAACTATTTTCGAGGCAATTATTTTTTCCCCCACTATTTCTCGCGAGACAAATACCGATGTTATGACTCCAGCGTGGTCAGTGTGCGAATTAATGGGGAAGATGCCGGGGATTTCCCCCCTCAAAAAAATTATCCCCGGCAAAAGAAAATTAGCTATATTTATCCCTGCCAGGGATGTTTTAACCCCCCTCAAAGAAAATGGAATTGAAAGCATATAGTATACCATTTCTGAACAATGTAACAAACACAATTGAAGCATTCCACCGAATAACGCTGTATGGCACTTTTGGGAATGTGCTGAGTTACCAGTGAAATCATGCTGCTTCTAATGGCTACAAGCTGGCCAGTCATATGGTCGGATGTTGCCCAAAGATTGCTACTGTGTTTGCATAAGGTTTTATGTTGTTTCTACTGTAGACCAGTAACGTACAACAGGTTTTATCCGTTGTTCTCGCATTCACTGATATGTACCATACAGCGTTATTCGGTGGAATGCTTCAATTGAAAAATAATTCGGTCCAATCAGATTTCCCTGCCGCGAAAAGTATGCAGCCTTCTGCAGTAAGAAACACACGATGCTGCAACTAACCAACCTTACTTAGCCGAGACAACCGCAGGCATGGTTCTCATATTTTACATGTACAGAAATGTTCACACAAAACTTGTAGGTAATTTAGATGGACGTTAAGTTTGAACTTGGCAATAAGTAAAAAGTTGGTCAAGTTTTCGATGTCATTAGTTCGATAGCTGTTTCTTTGCATGAGTTTGGATTTTCTTAGAATGTAAATATGGTAAGGGTTTCTAAATTATATAGGTACAAATATTATCATAAGATTTAATGACTTAAGCTTGCTTTAGACGAAAGCATTTCCTTGAACATTTTTGCTAGCATAAATGCTACGTAAATGCTTCCAAAAATCTTATAACAGATAATACTTTACACGAAAGCACTTTATGGAACATTTCGGTTAGCTGTTTTAATTACAATGTACAATACATACAGCACCAAAGGCACGTCGAGTTACACCGTCAATGCTGTGTGCACGGTGTTTTCGATTGAAAAGATAAAATATTCTTCCATACGTGTACAGTAAACGTTGTAAAGTATATATTTAACCAGCGCCATTCTTCTCTACCTAAAACCATTTAATACGAAGCGATATTCCTCTTGGATGAATAGTTATCGTCGTTTAAAAGTGTGAAGTGATACATTGTTTACATCTCACGCGGCCGCCATTACAACTGCACTCGTGACCTAGAGGTCGCTTCTGATTGGTTACGCTACGAAAAATGCTACGGACCGAGCCTATCCTTGAGTAATGCCATGGCATCTGAAATGCCATAAGATTTCTCACTTTACACGGTAGCTTTTTGGTAATGGCACAAATGTTAAGAAAAATGCTAAGGAAAATGCTTTCGTCTTAGGTTAGAACCTACCTCTCAAAATGAAAACACAAATATGCCTCAATCCCCCTCCCCCCAAAAGCAAAAAAGCTTAATTCGCACAGTGAGTGTGGCGGTAGGTGACCATTCGATTTCGCCAGAACCACACCACTTCGTTCGGTAAGGGTAACGCAAAAACGTTCTCGCTCGACAAATTGCGATGACACGGCTCCCGTGTGACGGTAGGTGGGCACTCAATCTCCCGCCAGAACCCCGCCGCGTTGCTCGGTGAAAAATCGAGGCAAACATAGATATTCGTGTGGTTGCATGTAGCTGTCGGAATTGTTGCAATATTGTTTTCTTTCAATATTGTGCGAGTTACAGTATATGCGTAAATATGGAACACTTTATTTCTGTAAGCATAAAGCACAAGAATAATACATTTTCGCTGTATTTATCGTTTTCTAAGCACAAAATGTGTTGAAATTCGTGAGAAAGGCCACAATTCCCACTTTATGCCAAATTCCCTTTATATCGCTATTTCGAATTGATTTAAATGTGTTCAGAACATGCCTCGGCATTGCACAAACATAAACACTTTTTTCCAGTGATAAACATTTTGTCGGTCTTATCGCATTTTGCAAAAAATCAAATTACCTAGTTCCAGTGCACATCAACAACTGTTCTGCTGTCATGAATTTGTATACTTAGAAAAAATTCTCTCAACTTCACAATAAATTATTGAAGCATATTTTAATGGATGATATTCAGTGAAGAACTTCCCCCACAATTCATTGCGCGAAAGCACGCCCGCTGCCATGATTCCGGCAAACGTTTCGGAACGTGTTGGAAACCCCTTTGCTAAATATTGCGATCACAACTTTTGTGGCAGTGATTCAAGGTACAAATATAACGACTATATGCCAAATGTAGTCTTTCATATTTTTCTAAGACTAGTAACAATAACCAGAGTATCTAAAAAGATTCTATTTGCCACAAAACAACGTTGTATAAAGCTACGAAACATACAAAAAAAATACAGGACTATGGAGCTTGTTTCTCATGGAATCAATCGGGCCTATCCGATAGTACAGTGGTTAATGCTATGCCCTTGTAATCGAAGGATCCAAATTCGATTCCCGGTAAAGGGAAATTGAAAAAAAAAATTAAATATTTTTTAAAAATTGTGAATTAAAGTCAAACTTTGTCTCGTGAAAATAATAATTTATAGAAATGTTCCGAAGTACAAAATTGTCTACTATATTTTTTTTAAGGCCGTAAAGTATCATTATCACTTTACGTATGTATATTCAGACAGCCATAGAAGATATGCTGAAAAGTATATACGTGGGTCGTTCAATATATAAGTTTCCGTATGCTGTAAAAAAATTTATTTTTAAGATACATTAGAAAACTATACATACATGTGTAGGAGGATCCTTCCCCACTTCTTCACACAATCCCCATAGAGATTAAGGCATTTGTCCCACCGTTGCACCAATTTGTCCATACCCTTTGCAAGAAAATCAGGGCTCTGGCTATTGAGCACTATTCTCACATTCCACTTCACTTCTTCATCTGTTTCGAAACGGTAACCTTGCAATTCAGACTTTAACACCGGAAAAAGATGGAAATCACTCTGCGCTAAATCGGGGCTGTATGGAGGGTGGGGCAGCCGTTTCCACCCCAATTCTTCAATTTTGTGTTGTGTTTGCACTATTGAGTGGGGGCGAGCGTCATCGTCAAGAAGAATGACACCAGTTGGCAGGAGACCTGGTCGCTTATGTCGAATTGCATTTTTCAGTTTATCCAATGTTTGACAATAACGGTCAGAGTAGTGCAGGTTGGGGAGTTCTGCGCCATCTATTGAGGATCGCCTTAATGGATTTCTCTCGTAAGGCAAAATCCTCACAAGAGGGCGCAGTGTTGCCAACTCCTTACTCGAAAAAATCACCAAGGTTTTTGGGGTAACCTAACCTAAAGCAAGAAGCTGGCAATTTTTGCTCGCAGTGTTGCCAACACTGCGCCCGAAAGTAAAGCTCGGTGGGGCTTGCCTTAATGGATTTCTCTCGTAAGGCATAATCCTCACAAGAGGGCGCAGTGTTGCCAACTCCTTACTCGAAAAAATCACCAAGGTTTTTGGGGTAACCTAACCTAAAGCAAGGAGCTGGCAATTTTTGCTCGCAGTGTTGCCAACACTGCGCCCGAAAGTAAAGCTCGGTGGGGCTTGCCTTAATGGTTTGCTCTTGTAAGGCATAACCCCCCCCTATTTTCGGACGCAGTGTTACCAACATTTTACTCGAAAAAATCACCAAGGTTTTTTTGTCTAACCTAACCTAAAGCAAGGAGCTGGCAACCTTGCTTGAGGCTTGCCTTATAGTGCATAAAACAAGGTTGCCAACCTACTGGTACTTTTACCATGGCCTTTTACAAAAAAAAAAAGAGAGAGAGGAGAGAGAGAGAGAGGGAAGAGTTAAACAACCGACAGCCTACCTACAGCCTTTTTTTGTCTAACCTAACCTAAAGCAAGGAGCTGGCAACTTTGCTTGAGGTTTGCTTTACAGTGCATAAAGCAATTTTTGCCAACCTACATATACTAAACAAGGAGAGCCGGCAGTGCCGTAAAAGAGAGAGAGATGGTTGGATGGCAACACTACACGGGTTCAACGCCAGAAAGTAAAAATCGCCTTAATGGTTTTCTCTTGTAAGGCATGAGCTTATTACTGTTGCCAGCTATAGGTTTTTCTCGCAGTGTTACCAACTCCTACCTACACTTTTTTTTTTACTTGGCAAGGGCTAGAGAGAGAGAGAAAAACTTATAGCTGGCAACAGTAATGAGCGAATGCGCCATATCGTAATTTTTTAACTCTGGCAATGTTTGTATATCGTGACCTTTGTAAACCTCTCTCGGGGGAACGATGTGCCACACACACACACACACACACACACACACACACACATACACGCGCGCGCGCGTATGTATTGTAACCCAAGCAAACAAACAAACAAAATAATAATAATTGTTGTTTTTTAGGATTCCTGGCCCTCATAACCCCGCCAGGAGTGCGTGGTGCTCAACCAAAAAATTAAAGGTTTTCCCGTACGGCCTTCGAACGTAAAATTGATTGACGTGGGGGGCGAATCTCTTTGGGGATGTTTTTCAATTTGTATATTTACCCGTGCATACTATTTATTATTAATTTAGCCGTGTTCTGTTTGGCATCTATTTCGAGCAGTTTGCCCGGCGGTAAAGTCTTATTGTTTTTAAATTTTTTGATTTTTTTACGCAAGGCCATGATCTTGCGTATGCACGTGGCGTTTAGCGTGTCCTGTGAGAAATACACGTGAAGATCAGCTTCCGTGCAACCGGCTGGATTCGTGACGCCGCGATAAACATTAACTTCCGTGCCGGGCGCTTGAAAAAAACTATTTTTTATTGCGAATAACATAAAAGCGATAAACATTAACTTCCGTGCCGGGCGGAACGGACGTTCCAGTTACATTTGACATGTTTGACTAATCGCGAATCAACGTACGGAAGCTGTTGAAAGGGGAGAGGCCGGCTGCGACCATAATACTCGGGTAGAGTGACGTAAAGTCCAATGTCAAAATAATCTCATTCTCTGTTCTGTTTTTGAGTGCCACGTTCATGTGAGGGTTACGGTGTACGTAACCCCCGACCAGCTTGTGATGATACTCGAGATGCTGCCGTGGGAAACACAAACATTGCTTGTTCTGCAACGCTTCGCTGAAATAGTAATGCGAGAGATGCCAGTTGAGTTTGTGCCCTCGAACCTGGTCCGCTCGCAACACGCTCTGGCAGCACAATTTGGGTCGCCCTAAACTCAGAGGCCTAGTGAGTTGGCAATACTGACACGACCTAGTTTTTGCTTATATTGTCACCGCAACCAAATGCGACGACGGGTGGAGAGAAGAGAGAGGGGGGAGATGACTTTCGTTTTCTGTGGAGAAGAGTAATATTTTTTTTTGCAACTGCACGCGATTATACAACTGTTTTGTGTGTGTTAAATTGCTAGCAGCTTTTTGTAGGTAAGTTTTTTTTTTTTGTTATTTTTTTTGCATGTGTGTGTAATAATTGCGAGTTGCGTTAGTGAACAGGAAGTGGTGTTTTGATTAAACATCGAAATTTACGCTAAACAAAAAAAAATATGAGCATACATAACGTGCGCTTGAAAAAACTATTTTTTATTGCGAATAACATAAAAGCGAGGTAACAATCGGAGGGAGGGGAAGGGGACGATGATCATAATCATGCTAGTTTACTCATGGTGGATGGTATTGACGCGTGTACTCTGGGTTGGATTTGTTGTTTTAAGTCTACTTTATGCACAGTAATGTTAATCGAAACTGGACCTACAGTAAAATCCGCCGGGTATCGAACTTGGCGTTTTAAATTATACAAGTACACAGGGGGAAACTTTATTTTTATAATTTGTTGATACTCTGGTTTGGATTTGTTTTTTTTATGTCTACTTTATGCACAGTAAAACTAATCGAAACTGGACCTACAGTCACCAAAAAAAATCGACAAGGGGGGAGATTTTTCGATAACTCTTTTACTGTTTCCAACGTACTTAGGTTTTTTGATAGACGACAACGACGGAGTCATCAATAAATAAACATCTGTGAACTCGGTGAACAAGTCAATTTTTTTTCAGTACGTCAATATTTTTTTTCTTATTTCTTAGTGAATGGGTTATGGATGACTTGCAACGACGAAGGCCTTCTAGCAACATGTACTTAGCTTATGCCTCTTCCACCGAACATTCAACACAAGAGGGCTATGTTAAATATACAGAACAGCGATAACAAGTGTTTTTTTGGCGTATATTGGCTGCACTGCATCCTGTTTATTGCAAAAATAATCCACAGTAAATTGGATATTACAAACAATACGAGTCCGAGTTTTGAAAGTGTAATGTCTGGCATCGAATACCCGGTGACTATTTCTGATACATCAAAATTCGAAACACGAGCACGAGATGCAGAAGGAAAAACACTTAATCATCAACGTGTATTCCTATACGTTGGATAAACATGTCGTACATCCCCGTCAGAATAAGCGATGTCAGTAGTATAAGTTGGGGAGTTGAACGTCATCAAGTGGAGATCGCCTTAATGGATTTCTCTCGTAAGGCAAAATCACCACTTGATGGCGCAGTGTTGCCAACTCCTTACTCGAAAAAATCACCAAGGTTTTTGGTCTAACCTAACCTAATGCCTTAATGGTTTGCTCTTGTAAGGCATAAGCCCCCCCTCTATTTTCTCGCAGTATTACCAACTCCTTACTCGAAAAAATCACCGAGGTTTTTGGTCTAACCTAACCTAAAGCCTTAATGGTTTGCTCTTGTAAGGCATAAGCCCCCCCCCCTATTTTCTCGCAGTATTACCAACATCTTACTCGAAAAAATCACCAAGGTTTTTGGTCTAACCTAACCTAAAGCAAGGAGCTGGCAACTTTGCTGGAGGCTTGCCTTACAGTGCATAAAGTAAGGTTGCCAACCTACTGGTACTTTTACCATGGCTTTTTACAAAAAAAAGAGAGAGGAGAGTGGGGGAAGAGTTAAACAACCGACAGGTTACCTACAGCTTTTTTGGTCTAACCTAACCTAAAGCAATGAGCTGGCAACTTTGCTGGAGGCTTGCCTTACAGTGCATAAAGTAAGGTTGCCAACCTACTGGTACTTTTACCATGGCTTTTTTACAAAAAAAAAGAGAGAGGTGAGTGGGGGAAGAGTTAAACAACCGACAGCCTACCTACAGCTTTTTTTTTCTAACCTAACCTAAAGCAAGGAGCTGGCAACTTTGCTTGAGGCTTGCCTTACAGTGCATAAAGCAATTTTTGCCAACCTGCACACACTGGGCAAGGAGAGCCGGCACTGCCGTAAAAGAGAGAGAGATGGGTGGATGGCAACACTGCACGGGTTCAACGTCAGAAAGTGGAGCTCGGTGGAGCTCATGCCTTACAAGAGAAAACCATTAAGGCATGAGCTCTATTTTCTCGCAGTGTTATTAATTCCTACCTACATTTTTTCTTACTTGGCAAGGGCTAGAGAGAGAGAGAAAAACCTATAGCTGGCAACGGCGGTGAGCGAATGCGCCATATCGTAATTTTCCAACTCCGACAATGTTTGTATATCGTGACCTTCGTAAACCTCTCTCTCTCGGGGGAACGATGTGCCACACACACACACGCACACACGCACGCACGCACGCGCGCGCGCGGGGCCAAAATTTTTGAATTTACGGCTGGAAAAAATGTTTTTCTATGACATGTTTTTGTTCGAGGCAAATTCGTAGGTAGATATTGTTAAATAAATATTAATATTGTAAATATATATATACTTATTGTATTTAGTTTTTCGGGTATCGAAAAGCGACTGTCATATTGTATTTGAAAAAAATATTACACTTTTGCCTGTGGATATCTAGAAAAACGACAATTTTGTTCCCTCTCTCTGCATATGCTATCAACGTTGACACAATGACGCAAATTCAACAATACGTAGTCAAGTGCACACTACTGCTGACTACGATGTGTATTTTTCAGAATCTTTTTTCGTAATCAACTTTGTGACAAACAAATGAACGATCTGCGTGCAGAGGCGTGGGTTTGAAATTGGCTTTCTATATGCTTGGTGGCAGAGAAAAAATACAATGAATTTCCGGTTATTTATTTCATAGCCCTGATAGTCATTGCGTGCGTCACAGATTGCCATCTGCCGTAGGCCTTGGGACGACGGAAGTTATACTTCATGTTTTTTGAGTGACGCCAGTTAACAGCATAGGTAACAATGATGCGATGCAAAATGTCGTGGCTAAAATGTGGAGAGAGAGAGAAAAGAGAGAATGTTCTAGAGAATTTGGTTTCTGGATTTCTATTGGTCCACGTTGCGTTGGCTAACATATCATTTTTAACGTTATTAGAAATCCGTATAAAAACTTAAAGCGTTGGTGCAGAAAGTTCTGTTTTATTTTCAACGTCAGTAAAGAGCATTTCCACAGAATTTCTAAAAGTAAGTAACTTTGTTTCTTAGCTTGCATGAGATGGCTTTGATTTATAAGTATGGCATTGCTTTTGTGGAAGAAAATATACTCACAAAAACATGCAAAAAGAGAAAGAATATAGAAGGTGTTTCATGTCTCTCTCTGCTTTTATATATTTGAAGCATGCATCTTGGTAGCTGGAATATTTTTTTTCTTCCGTGTGCCGTTGTTGGTAGGTAGGAAATATGTGTGCGGGGCATATTTCAAAAAAATAAATGTGTTAAATTGTTAGAGGAAGACGGGAAAAATGGAGGAGAGTTGCGTGTTTTTGATATCTAGTGGAAGTACTGATTGATTGATTGAGTTGGCGTTTTTTTAAGTCCACTTTATGCACAGTAAGGCTAATCTGGACTGGACCTACAGTTTCAAGAACCACTTATGCCCCCACCGGGTATCGAACCCTTGATTACAAGACAACAACATTATCGCTACGTCATCGCAGAGGCTAGTGGAAGTACTGATTGATTTGATGTTGTAAGTCCATTTTATGCACAGTAAGGCTAATCGGGACTGGACCTACAGTTTCAAGAACCACTTATGCGGGTATCGAACTCTTGATTACAAGGCTATCGCTGTGCTAACGCAGAAGCTAGTGGAAGTACTGATTGATTTGATGTTTTAAGTCTATTTTATGCACAGTAAGGCTAATCGGGACTGGACCTACAGTTTCAAGAACCACTTGTGCGGGTATCGAACCCTTGAATACAAACCTACCGCTGCGCTATTGCAAACGCTAGTGGAAGTACATAGTTATTCGAATTTTATTTATTTAAAATATTTAGTTTTTTTTTATGTACGCTTATTGATTTTAAAACTAAAATTAAATAAAATCCGGCAATTATATCCAATTATACTTATGGCTACAACGAGCATTCGCAAAAAAATATGGCTTGAGATTTTTTTTGCTACGTAAACAAAATGGCTGACATGCCAAATATGAGCAGGCTATATAGATTTGAGAGAGAGATGGATGAAAAAAAAAAGTTAATTAAAATTTAATTTCATGATTGTAACACGGAACTTAATGATTGATTTAGTTTATTTTACTTTACGTTTTGTACCTCTTGGCTAATTTGCGAAGATTAGGGATGAGTGATGAAATAGATATTCACAAACAACCAAGCCCGACCAGGATTCGAACCCGGGACTCTTGACATCGCAGCGCGATGTGCTAACCACTCGGCCACAGGGTCGGGCAAGTGCTGGTATATACATAGACCAAAGTTACATGGTTCTAGACCCCATAGGAGCCGAGAAAATCAATGTCTTGGAAAACGTCAGTAGGTGGAATGGTACGTTCTGGACACGTCCTTTGACCTACTTTTTTTTTGCCTTACGACATTTTACTATAAGGCTGTCTCCCCTTACGATATTTTTCTGTAAGGCGGCGATTTTATGATTTACGACGTTTTACATACTAAACTAACCTACAATGAGAGAAAAGAGGACAGAAAAAGCTCTGGCATCACTTTTTAAGCTATTTTTTACCTTCTGCAAATTTTGCTCTTATGCTAACTCGTTCTTTGACCTACTTTTCGTAGTAGGTGGAATGGGCGATCCTAGAACTACCTTTTGACCTACTTTTCGCGCGCAGTGTTGCCAGCTCCTCACTCGAAAAAATCACCAAGGTTTTTGTTTTTGGGTATAACCTAACCTAAAGCAAGGAGGTGGCAACCTTGCTTGAGGTATTTTTTTGCAGTGTTGCCAACTCCTCACTCGAAAAAATCACCAAGGTTTTTTTTCTTGGTCTAACGTAACCTAAAGCAAGGAGCTGGCAACCTTGCTTGAGGCTTGCCTTACAGTGCATAAAGCAAGGTTGCCAACCCACTGGTACTTTTGCCATAGCCTTTTACAACAAAAAAAGAGAGAGGGAAGAGTTAAACAACCGACAGCTTACCCACAGCCTTTTTTGGTCTAACCTAACCTAAAGCAAGGAGCTGGCAACTTTGCTTGTGCAATCAACCTGGTTGACCGCCCTCAAGTAAAGATCAGCGTTGCCAACTCCTCACTCGAAAAAAAATCACCAAGGTTTTTTTTGGTCTAACCTAACCTAAAGCAAGGAGCTGGCAATTTTGCTTGTGCAATCAACCCGGTTGACCGCCCTCAAGTAAAGATCAGCGTTGCCAACCTACATATACTAAACAAGGAGAGCCGGCACTGCCGTAAAAGAGAGAGAGATGGGTGGATGGCAACGCAGTATGTGTGTGCGTGTGTGTGTATAATATGTAGCATTATTAACTAGAGTGTGTTGGCAATTTACTTACAACTAAAAAAAAATAGAGATGCCAACGTTGGTGTAAGATGAAGAGAGAGAGAGAGATAGAGAGATTTATGGCTGTCAACAGTAACGAGCGAATGCGCCATATCGTAATTTTCCAACTCCGTATATCGTGACTTTTGTAAACCTCTCTCGGGGGAACGATGTGCCACACACACGCGCGCGCGCGCCTGTATTGTGACGCAAGCAAACAAACAAAATAATAATTGTTGTCTTTTAGGATACCTGGCCCCTATAACCTCGCGAGGGTGCGTGGTGCCCAACACAGTTCTAATGGCCACGGCTAACAAAGTCATGCCTCTGTAGAGTTTCACGTGTTTTTTTTTCTCAAACTTCCATGAAACTCTACAGAGGACTTCCGTAATGCATGCAACGTGTACTAACGACTCTAGTGTTATTTGATGTTGTGATATTTTTGGATATAGAGTTTTATTGTGAGATATAGATAAAAATAATTATGTTTATTATAATATTTTCTTGATGAAGATGGAGAATGTATGTGTGTGTGTTACAAATAAAGTTGCATGCTTATTTTCTAGTGTGTGTGTATGTGTTTTTGATGTTTCGACAGCATCTGAAACGATAAAAAAAGAAAGAATTTTATTGTTAATTTTCACGTGTAAAAACAACAACAAATTTTTTTGTGCAAATTCTGATTGTCTCGTGCTATAGTGCAAAAAAGATATTGTAACTGATAACTAATGAAATTGACATTTGTAACTGATCTGAACTAGTGAAATTCGTATTGTGCCATTGTAACTGATTGTGCTAGTCCAAAAAATTTCTTATTGTGCAAGAAAAGATGTTAAAAAAACTTGTTAAAACTGCTCTGTGACCCTCTCGTTCTTCACGTCGTAGGCGAAGGACTTCTCTGCAATCAGGATGACACTGCACAGGGTATCCTCGGGCAAGGCATCGTGGAACTCGCAGACGACCTTGATGTTGGTTCGATCGTTGACCACAACCTTCTTTCTCTTAGATGTGTTGATGACGGTCATGGGTCTCCGTGCTTTGAACTCGCTGGGCGTGTAGTACATGTCCACGCTTCCCTCGGTCACGCGTTTGTAAGCCGAGAACGCTTCGTAAAGTTTGAGGTAATCGTTTTTGGTCACGTCGAGGTTGTAATTCTCGCGCGGGAACACTTCGTTGCGTCCATTCTTCAGATAAACGTTCTTGATTTTGCAGTCGTCGAACTTGCTGGAATCTTTTTCCTGATTCTTGTCCCTCCCGGTCTGAAAAAGCACTACGACGAAATCTGGCATGTCGAACTGTATGTTGTTGAACTGCGTCGTCACGTCGAATTCCATGTGACTTCCCGATGCCAACTTCTGCACGCACTGGTAACCGTGAAAGTGAATCGGCACCTGCGGACTTTTCAAGATCTCCGCTTTGTACTTGAGGGCGTAGTTCGTTTCGTATTCCACCACCGGCATTCTCAATTCCATGCTTCGGATGACGCATTTCGCTGCTTCGGGTAAAGTGTTGGCTATCGGCGTGGTGCCGTCCGGACCCAAAGTAGCGTATCGCATCAGTGCGTCGTTGTCGTTGGCCGCTCTTCGAAACGTGACGCGCAGTCCTCCCTTCCACATGATCTCCTTGTAGTCCGAGAAGAAACCAGGCAGCAGACGCATGGAAAAGAGCACCGTGTGACTTCTCGTCGATATTTTGGTCCCGGCTTCGAATCCTCCCGCTTGATAGTACGCTGCGTCCGTTTTGGATAATTTCAACGTTCCCACTGCCGTCGACGTGATGCCTGGATAATCTATTCTGTCAATGACGGTGTTGTGTTTCCTCACCTCCACCTGCGAGAACAGGTGAGGCACGAAGTTGTCCACGAGTATCAAGTTTGCTGCTGCGGGAAACGCGTCTCCGCTTTCCTTCTTCACCACGTCGAATTGAAGGTAGAGGTCTGCTCTGTGAGGATGAACGAACCCGTCGCCTACGTCCACGTCGTATTCGATCTCCCTGTTCGCTTCGTTCAGATTGGCGAACGTGCGACGGTTGGGAGGGAAAGATTGCAATTCGTAACTTTCGATTTGCTCCATTTTACATGTATGGTTATTTATTATACGTTGATCTCCACGATGGCCGTCGTAGTGGCACCTGCGAAATCCACCACGTCTCCTTTCTCGTTCGTCACCACCAACTCTATGTCGTCTATGCGGTTGCGACATACTGGAAAATAGATCGGCGAAGAGGGCGTGTAGATGATCGGTTCCATGAATTCGGAACTTGGTTTGAAAGTGGCTATGATTCCCGTCTGCTTGTGACTTCCTAACAATCCGTCCGAGGATTTCGTGATCATACCTTCTGCCACGTTGCAGTGTACGTTCAGAGTCTCTATGGCCAAAAATTTAGGAATGTTTGTTGCCACGTGCTTGATGCCAGCTTCGAGTTTTGTGTTGTTCTCGAAACCTAAAAGTTCTCCTATGGTGCCCAGGTCCACGGTCTCCGTCGCCGACAGGATTTCCACTCTGTGCGTGACCGAATTTTGAGAAAGGTACGTGCCTTTGGGTAACTGAGCTTGCAAAGTGGAAAGATTGTATTGTCCTGGCGTGACGACGATGTGTTCGCTTCCGACGCTAATTTTGTTGTTGTGCTGCGTAACATTGGGTATGAGGTACATGCTGTAGAATGCACGCAGAGCCACGGATTTAGGATAGACGATGTCGTCGTGCAGCGTGAGTTTCAAGATCGAAGATTCGCTCGTGAGATGGAACACGCCCATCCTAGTGATGCTGTTTCAGGTTCCACAGTACTTTCTGGAAATCCTCGATCGTAGGGTTATTTATTTTAGAGAGAAACGCGAGCACGGAGAGGCAGAGATGACCGCAGTTCACGTCTCCGAAATCTTGAATGCGTTCGTCGTTTTAGTATATAGAGGTTTTGCTCGTTTTCAGATAATGAATTAAATTTGTAGGTGGAACACCTCCGAAAGAATCGAAAACGAATGCTTTATCATCATTTTTGTGGTAACATATCCAATGCGTGCCTGGATTTTCTTGACCGTCCAAGTTGACTACTCCACATTCTCTTCTTTTCACGCTTGAAGGTAACGAGTCGGACATGAAAACTCCTCTGAAGTGTTTGATTTGTAACGGTTCGATCAGAGATTCAATGTCTCGGTTGGTGAGTGCTTCTGTTTCTTTTTTTTATATTTCTTCAAAGCATCGAGGTTGCTTTTTTGTTTTTTGGTTATACCTTTCCCCTTCTTCTCCATGGCCAGATTGTGACGTTTCTGTTCTTCCAATTCCGCCTTGTTCTTCTTCGAGTCGATGACGGTTTTCGCAATGGCGGCACTTCCGCCGGCCAAACTTCCAACGGCCCCCAATGCTGCCAGGATGGCCGGGATGCTGAATATGAAACCTCCGATCTTTTGCTGTTTCCGCGAACGCTGCAACCTTTTCAATTGAGGTGTGCTGAGCAGCAATTTCATTCCATGTCCTTTCGACAAGCAAGAACGTTTCTTCTCGCGTTGTTTCTTGGTGAGTAACCCATCGAGGGTACCTAGATTTTTTAGATTCGAATATGGTATCTGGTACACGACACCCTTGGGCTTCATGTTGATGCTCTATGTGTTATTTTCACGGTATGTTATTTATATATATATTCTGAGATTTTTTCTTGTGTAGTTTTTTTACGGTATGTTATTTATATATAAATATTCTAAGATTTTTTTTCACGGCCCCGCAGTCGCTACACAAATTCTATTACGTGCTTTGTTTTCTTGCCAAAAAGTTCCTTTGTCCCCTTGTACACGATTCGAGTTTTGTTCTCGATTAAAATAGATAGCTTCTCGTCCGATAACATATTAACATATCGATCTGGTAAAAATAAACTGTATTGTGCGTTGAGCAACAGGCGTACCTTGGGGCCATACTGGGTAGAAACGATTGAACCGGAAGTTATCGTGTAAGATTTGTCGACTTCCAATTCCCGAATTTTTACATACTCGACTGACAAATTTAGCATTTGTTTTAATGCTTGGAGATCACTCATTTTTTCAGTTGTCATATCGAAGAAGAGAAAAATTTCAGTGTGTGTGTTAGAGAAATTTAATTGTTTTTCACGATGTGTGTTATTTATATATACCGAAGATTATTTTTTTCACGATGTGTGTTATTTATATATCAAGTTTTTTTGACACGTATATATATTATTATTTTTTTAACAGAGGAAGAAAGTTCGTGCTTCGGAAAACGCGAGGATGTGCGTAGTGATATCTTCCGTCTCCTGCATAGACTTGTACCAATCATCAGTATACCGTCTTCTTCCCTGCCTTGCCTCGTACAGTTCGTCCGACCTATCGTTCAATTTCTCCCCTGCGGCCGAAAGCAGAATGTTGAGATCACCACACCTCAGGCCGCTGATCTCCCGAAGATGGTTCTTGAGAACCATTTCACAAGGGATGCGAAATTCCGGCGTTGTTCTTGCTATGATTAGAAGTTTATTAACATCTCCGTTTACTATCTTTTTGAATATTTTAGATAGTAGCTCGGGTGGCAAATCAGTTATACGAGACATGTTTATTTTTTACGGTATGTTATTTATATACCCCACCCCAATTTTTGTTTCGTGTTCATGGCGATGGTGGTGCCCAGTGCGGCGACCCGTTCACCCAACGATGCGTCTCTGCTCACGAATCTTTCGAAAGCTGCGTGCTCTAACTTTCTGTCTGCTTCGTGACGTGCATCCAGATCCGTCTGCGTGGTGTTGTAAGCGATGTCGTGATCTTTGCATGCGGCGTCCAACGGATTCACACCCTTGTCTCCTCTCTCCAATCTTTTCTCGAGTTTGGTACCCGGTCCGCAGTACTGATAGCCAGGTAGATGCATCTCGAAAGGTAACTTGTTGATGATGTCGTTTACGAGTCCCTTTCCTTCGGCCACGTTCCAGAATTTCGGAGGCAGCGTGTTGATGATTTTGATGAGGTAACCTATGCCCTTGTCGTCGTTCACGATGAAGTTGGAAAGTTTCGTGCTGATCATGTCCACGATGCCAACCTTCTCGTTGTAGAAATTACGGTTGCCTGCATTCTCTTCGCCGGCTATCACCAACAATCGGTCCACGAGTTTCCTAACGTCGTCCACCCAAACGAATTCTTTGGGTAGCGTGTTGTAGCGTTTGACGCCTCTGCCTGTTTTGACCTGGTTCCAAATCGGTTTGATGAGATTCCTGTACTTCTCGCCGCTGCTCGATTTCACCCTATTCTGCGAGGCGTCGTTGTTCTGGTACAAGGCATCCGTCATGATCAGAATTTCCTTGTAACTTTGGTAATCTTCGTCGGTGTAATCTTTCGGCTGCTTTTTGGCGACGAGTTCCCACAGTCCCACCGTACCCGGATACCTGTTCCAACTATCCTTGTCGCCTAAATTGACTTTAATGTCGTTGCCCTCGAAGGTCACCTTCGATTTCCCAATCTTCCACACCACACCGCCGCCTTCGTTGGTTTCCATGCTGGGATACAATCCGAACACTTCATCCTTGTCGAATTTCCCCGTGCTCAGGTAGTCTCGTGCCAAAGGTCCCAACTCGATTTTATCCGAAGACGACGTGCTACCAATGGCTCGACGTCGTGCCGGTGCATCCTTCAGTTCGAACGGCGTCGAAGGAATGCTCGAAATGGGCGTGGGTACAGCATAACTTTTAGCTGCGAGCGGTACGAGTTCATTAATCAAATTTTTATTTTGTTCCGTGACACTTTTAATTTCTTTACCTAGACCGCTGATGGCATCGATCACAGGTTGATCCTGACGTTTCTTCTCTTCGTAGAATCCGCGATTCTCGGATTTCCAACCTTTGAAGCGTTTCGCGAGGTAATCGCGAAGCTTGAGATTTTCCTCTTCGATTTTTCGTTTCGTCATAATGTTATTTATACACGTCGTTTCTCACAACGTTGCAACGTTTAGAAAATCGTTGATTTTGTTTCTGTATTTTCCCTCGTTGGGTTTCCTCGTCATGTCGATCGTCGCGAATCCGAAATCGTCACCGTTCCAGCAAGTAGAGCAGCCTTCCGAAAATTGATTGTAGTTCATGTCTCCGCCTACGTAGTCATCGTATGCGTGCTTGAGGTTGGTGTGATCTTGACGAAACAAACATATGAAATTAGCGTTGTCGCGCACTAACTGTTTTGGAATTTTGGAAAACGTTTGAGCTAGGTAAAAACAATCCATTCCTTTGTGACGACCTTGCGTGAAAAAGTTGCGAATTTCATTTTGATTTTCCAGGATGGCGTCGTCGAACACGACGACTGAATTTTCACGACAATCGTCGAGTGGTTTTATTTCCGAGGCGAACGTTGCAATGTCCAGACCATCGTACAGTTTCATCAGTTGCTGGTATTTGGATTGCTCCAAACTTTTCGAGAACACGTACAGGTGCCTGTTCTTCCAATCTAACCAATTCGGTGCGAGGAGAAAATTGTCCACGAGCAGTGTCGTTTTCCCACACCCCGAAGGACCTACGATCAGACAGCGGATGCTGTCGGGAAGAAACTTCCCGTTCTTTTTCTTCGTTTGACTTTCCGGATCCGGTAGACGCTTCACCACGTTCCACGTACTTACAAGATCACTTCGTTCGCGTCGATCCAACTCTTTTCCGGAAGTCCCAGCCATTTGACAAACAGTTTGTCACCTTTCCTACGCAATACTTTCTCGATGAGGTACGAGTCAGGGTGTTTCGTTTTAGAGAGTTCCTCTTCGTAAAATCTTCCTTTCAAAATCTCGCCGCTACTATCTTTTATTATATACGTGTGTCGGTTTCCGGGTAAAACTCGAACCACCGTAAAGAGTTCCGTGCTCCAATTTTTTCTGAATCCCTTCTCGAAGGTGCGTTTGAATTTGCTGATCCTCACCTGGTCTCCAATTTTGTATTTAGCTTTTTTTGTCGTGGGTGTGTACTTTGGACAGTAAACTGTAGAAATTAAACGCTGCTCGTCGGACTTGGTAACGTCGGCTGGCTTCATGCCTATCGTTCTGTGTACCGTATCATTATAGGTGTCGACGAGTTCCGGCAGGATGTCGACCCATTTGTAATTTCCCCGAAGCGTGAATCGTTTCCACATGTGTGTTTTCAAGGTTCGATTGAATCTTTCCACGATGCTGGCTTTGATGTGACTGAAGGTCGAATAATGTCGAACGTCGTGTTTTTGAATAAACTTTTGGAATACGGCGTTGTAAAATTCTTTACCGTTGTCCGTTTGCAGAAACCGTGGTTGTCTGCCGCCGCTTTCGCGAAAAATTAATTTGAATGCTTCCGTGACGCATGTTCCCGTTTTCGCCTTCAAAGGTAGAGCCCATGCGAATTTCGAAAACGTGTCTATGACGGTGAGAAGGTACTTGTTGCCCTTGTTCAATTTATGTACGTTTTTCAAATTACCGCTGCTCATCTCCACGAGGTCACTTTGCCAGAGGTCGTCGATGCCCTTGGTTACCACAGCCAAACGTTCGTAGTTACGGCGTGCAGGTTTATGCAATTCTTCGACGATGGCTTGCCTAGACATTTTTTAGAGATTACGTTTCAAGAGAAGCACAAGCGTGATGGGATTCAAAGAGGGTGGCACTTCGCTCGTGTTTTGAATGATCAGCTTATCGCCGGCACTCACGTCGAAAACGGTGAGATCTTCGTCTTCGTGTATTTCATATATGTTGCGCGTTTCGTTCCAACGTGCCAGAGGAATGTTTCCTGCTTTCTGGACACCACGATTCGATATCAAAGTCATGGTGGGAACGCTAGCTTTTCTACCGTGAGACCAGTACGAAAATTCGTTTATCTGAATCGTGCCATCGAGGAGAAACTTGTAGTACGGATGATAAGGATGTAACATGTACAGTTTGTTACCTTCGACGAACGTGGAGATTCTCTGTTGATTGGGAACGCTGTTGATTTCGATGGCTTGCAGAGAATGCAGTTTAGCGAATTTAGTATCGATGCTAACGAGGTTGCTGTGAAGCTGACCCAGTGTGTTTTGTACGGGCACCAAATGCTCGACTATGGTATCCGTTACGGTAGAAAATGACGGTTTGATTTTCACTTCCACGTTCAACTGCTTGTAGCTTTCGTTGAGTTCTTGCAGCTTGGCACCGAAAGAGGCCAGCGTCGATTCCTGCGTGGATTCCAGCACTCCAACTTGATTTTTGATGTTGACGACAATACTCTGAAGGTTCTCGACTTGATTCAATTTCGAACTTTTCTCGGTAAGATCGTTCACGATGCTTCGCATCTCGGTAAACTGCATGTGAAGATCGGCGACGCTCTGCGAAGTGGGCAGCGTCGACACCAGCGAAGCAAGTTCGTCTCGAATCTGTTCCACATTCGCCGTTTCCGTTTCCAATCGTTTCAGCATACGTGATATGTTCCTTTTCAAAGCATGTAATTCTTTGGAGGTGGGGAGATTGGCCACTTTACTCTCGAGATCGCTCAACGAACTTTTGATGTCGCTCGATTCGGATAGTGCCGTCACGGCCGTTTTCAATTTTTCCAAATCTTCGCTCGAAGGTACGCTCGTCCGTAACGATTCCAAGTCACCCTGTATGTTGTCGAGTACGTGATGAAAATGAGCAAGATTGGATTCAACGTTCAAATTTTCTAAATATTCGATCTTCTGCTGAACCGTGATTAACGTGTCTTGAATGCTCGTCAACGCTCTTGCTTCAGCGTGAATATTTTTAATTTCTTCGTTGATCAACTCCAGAGACGCCTGAAGCGTAGCGATGGTGGTTTGAATGTGTTCGAAATCTTGATAAGCCTCCAATTGAATTTTTATGTTCGCAACGCTCTTGCCGATGACCTGCAGTTCGTCTGACGATGGTAGGTTCGTCATGGTATCTTCCAAAGTCTGTAACTTGGATTTAATTTCTTCCAACGTGCTGGCGAATTCTTCTTGTAATTTGGAAACGACGACGTGCAAGCGTTCTACATCAATATCCTTCACGAGGGTTTGAAGTTCAGAGAAATTTTTTTCGATTGCGGAAGTTCGTTCTTCGATTTCGAGTTTCAATTTTTCCAAATCTTCATTTTTCGATTGAAATTGCTGTAATTTGGCCAAATCATTTTGAAGCGAATCCACGCTCAACTGTATATTTTGAACGCTGTCGTAAGAAGGTACGTCGACATAATTTTTTATGAGCGTTTTCAGTTCGGAATCAATTTTCAGAATGGGGTCGAGACATTGCGTTTGGAGCGTAGCGATTTCCGACTCTAAACTTTTGTTTAAGGTTTCCTGCAAAGCGATCAAATCGGTCCTCAACTTTTTAATTCGGACGTCCAACATGAGAATCTCTTCTGCGTGGTCTACACGCTTGGTGTTGCCGAAAATGTCGTTAGGCATTTTTGGTTAACGGTTATTTATAATAGGATAGACGATACGTAATTCTACGAAGAGAGGAATGAGTTTATCGTAATCTCCGAGGAGTTCCATGTAAAGGTAATCTCCTGCAGAAACATCGTATGCCATGTTAGAAAGCATTTTGTCGTGCTTGATTCGAAAAATGTTCTTGCCGCTAGATATTTTGATTTCGCCTACGTTCTCCGGATTCACGGTGATTTGAAGTTTCCCACCGATCGGAATTTCGTAGAAATGTAAATTGTTATTAAAAACATAAAATATCTTGCCCACGTCCTCATCCAATTTCGTCCAAATGCTGTTGAGGTGAATGATCAACAGACCGTTGAGTTTAGTTAATACGGAAGGTAGAAATTCATGATCTGTCGTCGTGCGGTGTACAGTCTCCATTGTTTGCTTTCGGAAACCAAAGAGATTCATGTTGGTTATTTAAGAAAAAATTGAGAACGTATCTAATATAAATAACACCACAAAAAAATGTGTGCAATTTAGTAACCATCTTTTTTTCTTAGCAAAAAATGGAGAAGAAGGAAGCGAAACGTGCATGCGACCAATGTGGGATATATATATCCATTTCTAACTTGAGTAGACATCGGAAGAATGTGCATGGCGAAGGATCAAGTAAGAGAGAGCTCGATGTTGACGATCAAGCGCCACGAAAAAAGCAGAAGAGTGCCGGCGAAAATATTAGAAATATTTTAACCAAGGAGACTTTCCAATCTGAAGAAACATCTGATCTAAACAACTTTTTTCATTCGGTCAAAACCAAGTTAATTTCGTCTATCACCGAAGCTTTGTTGCAATGCTCGTTGAAAATCCACCTCATCGTTTCCGTCATTTACGAAAACGTAAAAAAAGAGCGAGAAACTTTCCATCATTACACTGGTGTAAAGAGTCTCCACGCCGCCGACGTCGATGAGGTGGATGCCATTTGCAACCAGATGTTTGACGCTTTGTTGAACAAGCACGAGACTTTCGAACAACGTGGATCGGGTTGGACACTTTGCGGTTCGTCTCACACTTTAACTTTGAAGGTGGCACGATACAACCCGATGGGGGCATCCAGCTACATCAATTTGCCCCCGGAAATAGCCAGTAAGAAAGCCATCATCAACATTCAAAATGAAGATAACAGATGCTTTTTGTGGTGCATCATTGCCGATCATCACCCAGCCGATAATAAGAAACATTGTTTATACCACTACAACAAGCCAGAATATCTCTCAGAATTTGAAAAACCTATGGCTGGCATTAATTACCCTGTAAATCTACGAGACATTAGTAAATTTGAGGCACAGTACAAGACAGATAAAAACGAAAATATAGCAGTACACATCTTCGGATTAGACAAAAACAACACCATCTATGTTCTCAGACACAGCAACATTAAAAGTAATCGCGTCATCAGATTACTCCTGATCGAAGATGATGATAATTATCATTACTGTGTAATCCAGAATCTTCCAAAATTAATAAGAAGTCAAATTACCACAAATCACCATAAAATTGGAGTATGCGACAGATGTCTGAGTATATTCTACGGTCGAGGAAAAAAAAATGCTGATGAAGAACTCCAAGATCATTATGAAATGTGTAGTAAACATCCGGCTACGGCTATCAAAATGCCTTCTCATGACATGACATTTTCCAACTACAAGGCGTTACTCTGGCATCCCGTGGTGATATGCGCCGACTTTGAAAGTTTCCAACTTCCACTCGCCACATGCGAACCGAATCCCAGCGTATCGAGCACCACCGAAATTCTACATCACGAAGCCTGAGCTTTTGGATTAATGGTCAACAACACAGGCAATCTTATTTTACATCGTGGCAATGATGCTCCACAAATATTCGTTCAAACCTTGAAACGGATGGCCATACAATTCGCTCCTCTACTAAGAGAAGACAAAGCAATGGAGCCTCTTACCCAGGAAGAGAAGGAAGCATACGACCTTGCCTCTCAGTGTGGTGTGTGCGAAAGTAACTTCGCCCTCGAAAATGTCAAAGTTCGCCACCATAACCATCACACGGGAAAATATGTGGCCCCCCTGTGTAACAACTGTAATCTACAAATCAAGAAACCGAATTTTATTCCAGTATTCATTCACAATTTGGAGGGCTACGACGCCAAAATCTTCATAAAGGAGATGGGATGCGACGCTCAACCCATTAGCGTCATAGCTCGCACCAACGAAAAATTCATTTCATTCAGCAAGAAGGTGGACGTTGGAAATGGCAATCACGTAGAAATTCGCTTCTTGGACTCCTACAACTTTCTGTCTTCGAGTTTGGCGACACTCGCGTCTCAACTCACCGACGATGATTTGGTCGCCACCAGGAAATGTTTCGGCGACCAACATTTAGCACTGTTGAGACGCAAGGGTGTTTACCCGTACGAATACATGACGGATGCTTCCAAATTCTCAGAAACATCGTTACCACCGAGAGAAGCATTCTACAGTCGTCTTAGCGACACCTGTTGCAGCGAAGAGGACTACCATCATGCTCAGCTCGTCTGGTCTACATTCTCTTGTCAAACCATGGCCGACTATCACGATCTGTATCTGAAGCTGGATGTTACGCTATTGAGCGATCGTTTTCATCTCCATCGCTCGAGAGGAATGGCGGCATATGGTTTGGACCCCGCTTTCAGCTACACCACACCGGGTTATTCTTGGCAGGCGATGTTAAAATCCACGAAGGTGAAGATAGAACTCATCAAGAACGTCAATCAACTTTTGTTTGTCGAAGAGGCAAAACGCGGTGGAATCGTCCAGTGTCCCCTTCGATACGTCAAGGCCAACAATCCATATGTTGCCGATTTCGATGCGGGGAAACCGACAAACTTCTTGGCATACTGGGACATGAACAACCTGTATGGTTATGCCATGTCCGAGCCTCTGCCCATCGGAGAATACGAATGGATGAGCGAGCAGGAACTTCAAGATTGTTTGGAATGGAGCGAAGATCATGAAAATGGATGTTTCCTGAAAGTAGATTTGGAATATCCTGCATCGCTTCATCGAGAACACCATGGATTTGCGATGGCGCCTGTGATGGAAACGGCTCCGGAGAAGAAGCTGATGCTCACCTTCAAGAGCAAGAAGAATTACGTGGTGCATTATCGTCTCCTACAATTCTACCTCCAGCATGGATTGGTTTTGAAGCGCGTGCACTCGGGATTGAAGTTTAGACAGACCAGGTGGCTAGCACCCTATATCGACGGCAACACTCAACGTCGAGCATCAGTTTCTTCTTCCGCAGACAAAGACCTATACAAATTAATGAACAACAGCATCTACGGCAAGAGCATGGAAGATGCGAGGAAAAGAAGAAATATCAACTTGGTCTCCGACCCGAAGAAAATAAACAAGCTCGTCGCTCAGCCCACGTACAAGAACTTCACGATACTGAGCGACACGTTGGTATTGATCGAACGTGCTCTCCGCCACATAACATTCGACAAACCAATCGCCGTGGGAGTCGCGATCCTCGAGTTGTCGAAGCTGGCCATGTACAAGTTTCACTACGACATCATGAAACCACGCTATGGAGAGGCGATCGAGGTGGCGTACACCGACACGGACAGCTTCGTGTACAACATCCACACCGATGATCTATACGAAGATCTAAAAAGCATGAGCCACCATTTCGACTTCTCTAATTATCCAAAAAATCACGCTCTCTTCGACGACAGCCAGAAAATGACGATCGGGAAGATGAAGGATGAAGTCAACGGCCGCATCATCGCAGAGTTTGCGGGTCTTCGAGCGAAAATGTACGCCGTGAAAATCCAGGACGAGACCGAAATAAAAAAAGCAAAGGGGGTGGGGCGTTCGAGCACAAACAAACTGACCGTAGAAGATTACAAGTCGTGCTTGTTCGACAAAAAAATCAAACGGATGACCGAACATCGGATCACGAGCACCATCGACCAGTTGCATACATCCGCAATCAACAAAGTGGCGCTTGATCCCCACGACACCAAATTGAGGCTGCTCGACTGCAACATCCACACCCGAGAATGGGGATGCCATGACGAGGAAGAAACCTGCTCGCACCATTAGACTTCTCAATCAAAAAAGTATGTATTATTTCTTGCACCACTTTTTTTTTTAAAAAAACAATCATTCACACTAATTTTTGCATTCACACTTTTTTTATATTTTTCTATCATTTTTTTAAAAAAAACAATCATTCACACTAATTTTTGCATTCACATTTTTTTATATATTTTTCTATCATATTATGTACACTATTTTGAGGATATTTTTTTTCTTTCAGATGCTGCACCCCCTACGGAATTTTTTTTACTTCTTACACTTTCTATTCTTAACCAAAAAAATTTTCTTCTCTTCAATCATAAAACACACACATTACACACGGAGGTCCTCTGTAGGGAGTTATGGGGGGGTTAAAAAAAAAAAAACACGTGAAACTCTACAGAGGCATGGCTTTGTTAGCCGTGGCCATTAGAACTGTGTTGGGCACCACGCACCCTCGCGAGGTTATAGGGGCCAGGTATCCTAAAAGACAACAATTATTATTTTGTTTGTTTGCTTGCGTCACAATACAGGCGCGCGCGCGCGTGTGTGTGTGGCACATCGTTCCCCCGAGAGAGGTTTACAAAGGTCACGATATACGGAGTTGGAAAATTACGATATGGCGCATTCGCTCGTTACTGTTGCCAGCCATAAATCTCTCTCTCTCTCTCTCTCTTCATCTTACACCAACGTTGGCATCTCTATTTTTTTTTAGTTGTAAGTAAATTGCCAACACACTCTAGTTAATAATGCTACATATTATACTTGAGGGCGGTCAACCGGGTTGATTGCACAAGCAAAATTGCCAGCTCCTTGCTTTAGGTTAGGTTAGACCAAAAAAAATCTTGGTGATTTTTTTTCGAGTGAGGAGTTGGCAACGCTGATCTTTACTTGAGGGCGGTCAACCGGGTTGATTGCACAAGCAAAGTTGCCAGCTCCTTGCTTTAGGTTAGGTTAGACCAAAAAAAGCTGTGGGTAAGCTGTCGGTTGTTTAACTCTTCCCTCTCTCTTTTTTTCTTGTAAAAGGCTATGGCAAAAGTACCAGTGGGTTGGCAACCTTGCTTTATGCACTGTAACGCAAGCCTCAAGCAAGATTGCCACCTCCTTGCTTTAGGTTACGTTAGACCAAGAAAAAAACCTTGGTGATTTTTTCGAGTGAGGAGTTGGCAACACTGCCAAAAAATACCTCAAGCAAGGTTGCCACCTCCTTGCTTTAGGTTAGGTTATACCCAAAAACAAAAACCTTGGTGATTTTTTCGAGTGAGGAGTTGGCAACACTGCGCGCGAAAAGTAGGTCAAAAGGTAGTTCTAGGATCGCCCATTCCACCTACTACGAAAAGTAGGTCAAAGAACGAGTTAGCATAAGAGCAAAATTTGCAGAAGGTAAAAAATAGCTTAAAAAGTGATGCCAGAGCTTTTTCTGTCCTCTTTTCTCTCATTGTAGGTTAGTTTAGTATGTAAAACGTCGTAAATCATAAAATCGCCGCCTTACAGAAAAATATCGTAAGGGGAGACAGCCTTATAGTAAAATGTCGTAAGGCAAAAAAAAAAGTAGGTCAAAGGACGTGTCCAGAACGTACCATTCCACCTACTAACGTCTTAAGACAAATATCTCAATCTTTAAGAAAGTCGACTTCCGGTATCTCAAGATGGTACTTCCGGTCTGTCAAGAAAATTTTCTTAAGACAAAAATCTTAAGACGTTTTCCAAGACATTGATTTTCTCGACTCCTAATTGAGCTAGGATGATGATTTTAGGTTTGTTGGATAGGATTCGACGAGAACTATTCGACTGGCAAATAAAATCGATTCCACCCCCTCGAAGTTTCGGAAATACAGACAATTTTTTTATTTTTTTGAGAAACTTGATTTGCAGGCTTAGTTTTTGCCCTAATTCGAAAATTTTAATAGCATTCGATACAAAATTAGAAGTACTCTACAACTTATTGGAGGGGTGATGACTACTGCCTGCTGTTTTCGAGTTATTTTGGATTAAAATTTCAAGATGTAATTTCTAAGATGTTTTGTAATTCATCAACTATGGGTTGTAGGAAAACGATTCTTGCTCTATCTGCTATCGCTCGACGAATACTATAAACATAAATAATGGTTATGGTTTGATTTTTTAAAATGGCGACCGGAAAATAACTATGTTTTTTTTCTGAAATTATGATTTATACTTCATATGCCGAGAGGGCTGAGGGTTAGAAAAAAGATTGTTTGGTAGAATTATGCACACATAATATTTTTGTGTTTTCTATACACAAGCTTAATTATTTTTTTTCTAATTATTTACAGGATTCATTAAGAAGCAAGAAGTAGCATATACATAAATACCACACTCACACCAAACCCAGCACTATTGTGAATTATTGCGCAGTATTTATTTTGTGGCACTCCACTATATATATAACATACCCCCACAAATATTTTCATTATAGCGAATTAGCCATCGAAGATTTTTTTATTGCACAGCATTTATTTTGTGGCACTCTACTATATATATAAAATAACATACCCCACAAATATTATTTTTTTCAACAAGATGCAATCTGAGAAAAGTTGCCCTGTGTGCAAAAGAAGCATATCAAGCCAACATTTTGCAAGACATTGTCGCACCTGCGTGCCAGGCAAGCGTGTGACCGCTACAAAACCATGTCCCAGGTGCGGTAAACATATTACGATTAATAATTTGAAGAGGCATATAACATCATGCAAAGTTGACGTCGGAGCACCTGTTCCACAACCGTCGACCAGCTCGACCAAGAGGAAAACGAAAGCCGACTCACCACCATCCGCCAAACGCGTCAAACCTGTGGCGAAAGCGAACCAGTCTGCTTTCGAGCGTTTCTTAGAGGATTTTGTCATCACTTCGGAGGGCTCATGCGACGTGCGTAGTTTTTTGGAGGAGAAGCGAGCAGAGATAGTTTCCATCCTCGGCGATGCGCTTGCAACGCACTCTACCAAATTCTACGCATCGCTACGTTGCCAGTACAAGAAGCCGTCTGATGAAATTTACAGCTTCTGCCACAACACCAAGGCGAAGACGCTGCATCTGGCGGATGTCGTCAACCTCGAGGTCATCTACAACAAGTTTGCAGAGGAGCTGGTGACCAAACAAGAAGAACATCAAGCTAAGGGCTCGGGGGGTTCGCTGTGCGGCGAGCCTCACGAACTGTGCGTCAAACTTTGCAAGTTTGTGCCTCTCTCCGCCTCCAGCTACGTCCCCTTACCATCTACTATTGCGGCAAAGAAGGCCGTCCTGAACATTCAGAACAGTGACGCCAAGTGCTTCGTATGGTGTGTTCTGGCAGCATTACACCCAGTTGAGCCAAAAAATAATCCAAAACGCGTCACCCACTACCTACCCTACGAGCCAGAGCTGGAAGATGCGATGGCTGGGATCGACTACCCGGTGGAGGTCCCGGACATTCGAAAGTTCGAGGTCCGTACACACAACCCTCGGTTGGCCATCAACGTTTATGGCCTCACTGACAAAAATGTGGTGTACCCTATCCGGGTGAGCGACGTAGACGACGATGATGCTCGAGAAATTCATCTTCTGCTCATCAAGGACGAGACCCATCACCATTACACCCTCATTCGCTCGCTCTCTCGGTTGGTGTCGAGCCAAAAAAGCAAACATCATGGTAGCATAGAAGTTTGTCGAAGGTGCTTGTCAACTTTTGATAATCGAGAACAGCAGGATTATCAGCACATCAAAGGTCCCAACATCGCTGCAGAGAAGCTGGCTCACCACAAGCGCTACTGCAATGCCAACGAGCCAGGTGTGGCAGTCTTGCCCAAACCTGGCACTGTGGAGCGTTTCCACATGCACGGCGCCATGGTAGAGCATCCCGCTATCATCATCGCGGATTTCGAAGCCTTCCTCAAACCCCTGTCCACTTGCGATCCCGACCCCGAAGTTTCTTCCACCACCCCTTACCAACTCCACGAGGCCTCGAGTTATGCCTACGTTGTGGTGCGACGTGACCAGCACATCGCCCCCGAGCCCTACGTGTACCGTGGTCCCGACGCAGCCAAACACTTCCTCGAGAGGATGGTTGTCGAGGCCAACGAGATAGGGAAGGTACTGTTGACCCCCAAGTCTATGCTCCCACTGTCCCCCGACGATCAACATAGACACGACGAGGCTACCACTTGCCCTGTCTGCGACAAGAAGTATACCGCCAACAACCGTAAAGTCCGACACCACGATCACTTTAACGGTGGGTATGTTGGTCCTTGGTGCGACAGATGCAACCTCAATGCCCCGGACCCGCGATTTATTCCGATCCTCTTCCACAACGGCTCGGGGTACGACTTCCACCACCTCATCAAGCATCTTGGGTACGACAACGAGGGAATCAACATCCTGGCGCAGAACGAGGAGCGTTACATCAGTGTGAGCAAACGAGTGTCGATCCCAGGATCACGCTCTCCCGTCGAGCTTCGCTTCCTCGACTCCCTGAGGTTCCTCCCGGCCAGCCTCGATGCTCTCGCGGGGAAGCTTAGCGACGAGCAAATGCTCATCACCTCCGGAAACTTTCCGAACTTGGACGCCGGCCTCTTCAGGCGTAAGGGGGTCTATCCCTACGAATACGTCACAGACCCTTCCAAGTTCGCGGAGACGTCGCTACCTCCCCAGGCGAAGTTCTACAGTCAGCTGCGAGGCTCGGGCATCACCGACGATGAATATCACCATGCCCAGTCCATGTGGCGCGAGCTGGGCTGTCGAACTCTCGGGGACTACCACGACGCCTACCTCAGACTTGATGTAACGCTTCTCGCCGACGTGTTCCAGACGTTCCGTGCAACTGCGAAGACCATCTACAAGCTGGACCCTGCCTACTTCTACAGTCTCCCCGGACTGGCGTGGTCGGCCATGCTTCTGGTGACGAGGATCGAGTTGGAGCTTCTTTCGGACGTGGACATGATGCTGTTTGTAGAACGTGCCGTGCGGGGTGGAATGGTCCAGGTGTCGCAGCGACACTCGCACGCCAACAATCAACACATGGCCACCGGCTACGACCCCTCACAACCGTCCAGCTACATCATGTACACGGACGTCAATAACCTCTACGGGCACTCCATGATGCAGTCACTCCCCTTTAGAGGCTTCGAGTAGGCTGACCCCTCCAACTTTGACGTCGAAGGTTTCGACGATTCAAAACATGGGTTCTTCGCAGAGGTTGATCTGCAATTCTCCGAGAAGCTGCATGATTTGTTCTGCGATCTTCCCCCTGCACCCGAGTTCAAGTGTCCACCCGATTCCAACCAGAAGAAGCTCGTCATGGATTTCGAGCCCAAAGAGCGTTACGTCCTGCACTACCAGAATCTCCGGTGGTTGATGCAACAAGAAATCACGGTCCACGCAGTTCACCGCATCCTCAAGTTCGAGCATTCTCCGTGGCTGCGTCCATATATTGAAGTCAACACCAAACACCGCACCGCAGCCACGTCCGAGCTTGATAAGGATTTCTTCAAGCTCATGAACAATGCGGTGTTTGGCAAAACCATGGAGAATGTACGGAATCGTGTAGATGTGAGGCTAATATCAAGCAAAGCACAATGTCGCAGGCTCGTAGCAAACCCGTTATTCAAATCGAGGACCATTTATAATGGACAGCTTGCTCTGGTGCATATGAGGAAGAGCGAGGTGAAGCTCAACAAGCCAATTTATGTTGGTGCCTCAGTATTAGACCTGAGCAAGCTGCACATGTTTCAAACATATTATGGGATACTACGCCAGCACTATAACGACAATATCAGCCTACTCTACACGGACACGGACAGCTTGGTGTACCACGTTCGCACAGCCGACGCATACGGGGATATAGCCACAGTTCCATCTTTGGTTAACCTTTTCGACACCTCGGGCTATCCCCAGCCGAACAAGTACGATATCCTGGCCCGCAACAAAAAGGTGCCTGGCAAACTCAAAGACGAGAAGGACGGTGATGTAATTCTCGAGTTTGCAGGTCTTCGCGCCAAGGCCTATGCCATCAAAGCCGAGGGCAGCGTTACCAAGAAGGCCAAGGGTGTCGGCAGACAGGTGGTTCGGGAGCATCTCATATTCGAGGACTTTGTCGATTGCCTCAAGACCAGGTCGTCGGTTCTAAGAGCAGAACAGCGCATCCAGAGCGTCGACCATATCATCACCACAAACAAAGTTAGAAAAATTGCGCTGGATCCCGATGACGATAAGAGGTGCGTCCTCGAGTGTGGTATTCACACATTGCCGTGGGGGCACTATCGCTTAGCAGAAAGCAAAACCTGCGACATATGTCCATCTTCAACAGAAGATTCATAAAAACAAAACAAAACAAAAAAAACACTTTGGCTGTCATTACAAAAAAAACTTTGACCGTATTCTTAAATAACCAGCATGCCTATGAATTTGTTCGGTTTCAAAAAACAGATCATTATGGAAACCATACCAGATCATGAAGTCTTACAATCCGTGTTACCTAAACTCAACGGTCTGTTGATCATTCACCTCAACAGCATTTGGACGAAATTGGATGATGATGTGGGTAAGATTTTTTATGTTTTTAATAACAATTTACATTTTTACGAAATTCCGATCGACGGGAAACTTCGGATCACTGTGAATCCGGAAAACGCAGGCGAAATCAAAATTTCTACCGGCAAGAACATTTTTCGAATCAAGCACGACAAGATGCTTTCTAACATGGCGTACGATGTTTCAGCAGGAGATTATTTTTACATGGAACTCCTCGGAGATTATGACAAACTCATTCCTCTCTTCGTAGAATTACGAATCGTCTATCCTATTATAAATAACCGTTAACCAAAAATGCCTAACGACATTTTCGGCAACACCAAGCGTGTAGACCATGCAGAAGAGATTCTCATGTTGGACGTTCGTGTTAAGAAGTTGAGGACCAATTTGATCGCTTTGCAGGAGACCTTAAACAAAAGTTTAGAGTCGGAAATCGCTACGCTCCAAACGCAATGTCTCGACCCCATTCTGAAAATCGATTCCGAACTGAAAACGCTGATAAAAAATTACGTCGACGTACCTTCTTACGACAGCGTTCAAAATATACAGTTGAGCGTGGATTCGCTTCAAAATGATTTGGCCAAATTACAGCAATTTCAATCGAAAAATGAAGATTTGGAAAAATTGAAACTCGAAATCGAAGAACGAACTTCCGCAATCGAAAAGAATTTCTCTGAACTTCAAACCGTCGTGAACGATATAGATGCAGAACGCTTGCACGTCGTCGTTTCCAAATTACAAGAAGAATTCACCGGCACGTTGGAAGAAATTAAATCCAAGTTGCAGACTTTGGAAGATACCATGACGAACCTACCATCGTCGGACGAACTGCAGGTCATCGGTAAAAGCGTCGCGAACATAAAAATTCAACTGGAGGCTTATCAAGATTTCGAACACATTCAAACCACCATCGCTACGCTTCAGGCGTCTCTGGAGTTGATCAACGAAGAAATTAAAAATATTCACGCTGAAGCAAGTGCGTTGACGAGCATTCAGGACACGTTGAGCACGGTTCAGCAGAAGATCCAATATTTAGAAAATTTGAACGTCGAATCCAATCTCGCTCATTTTCATCACGTACTCGACAACATACAGGGTGACTTGGAATCGTTACGGACGAGCGTGCCTTCGAGCGAAGATTTGGAAAAATTGAAAACGGCGGTGACGGCACTATCCGATTCGAGCGACATCAAAAGTTCATTGAGCGATCTCGAGAGTAGGGTGGCCAATCTCCCCACCTCCAAAGAATTGCACGCTTTGAAAAGGAACATATCTCGAATGCTGAAACGACTGGAAACGGAAACGGCGAACGTGGAACAGATTCGAGATGAACTTGCTTCGCTGGTGTCGACGCTGCCCACTTCGCAGAGCGTCGCCGATCTTCACACGCAGTTTAGAGAGATGCGAATCATCGTGAACGATCTTACTGAGAAGAGCTCGAAATTGAATCAAGTCGAGAACCTTCAGAACATTGTCGTCAACATCAGAGATCAAGTTGGAGTGCTGGAATCCACGCAGGAATCGACGCTGGCCTCTTTCGGTGCCAAGTTGCAAGAACTCAACGAAAACTACAAGCAGTTGAACGTGGAAGTGAAAATCAAACCGTCGTTTTCTGTCGTAACGGATACCATAGTCGAACATTTGTTGCCCGTACAAAACACACTGGGTCAGCTTCACAGCAACCTCGTTAGCGTCGATACTAAATTCGCCAAACTGCATTCTCTGCAAGCCATCGAAATCAACAGCGTACCCAATCAGCAGAGAATCTCCACGTTCGTCGAAGGTAACAAACTGTACATGCTGCATCCTTATCATCCGTACTACAAGTTTCTCCTCGATGGCACGATTCAGATAAACGAATTTTCGTACTGGTCTCACGGCAGAAAAGCTAGCGTCCCCACCATGACTTTGATATCGAATCGTGGCGTCCAGAAAGCAGGAAACATTCCTCTGGCACGTTGGAACGAAACGCGCAACGTATATGAAATACACGAAGACGAAGATCTTACCGTTTTCGACGTGAGTGCCGGCGATAAGCTGATCGTTCAAAACACGAGCGAAGTGCCACCCTCTTTGAATCCCATCACGCTGGTGCTTCTCTTCAAACGTAATCTCTAAAATAATAAAATGTCTAGGCAAGCCATCGTCGAAGAATTGCATAAACCTGCACGCCGCAACTACGAACGTTTGGCGGTGGTAACCAAGGGCATCGACGACCTCTGGGAAAGCGACCTCGTGGAAATGAGTAGCGGCAAGTTGAAAAACGTACATAAATTGAACAAGGGCAACAAGTACCTCCTCACCGTCATAGACACGTTTTTGAAATTCGCGTGGGCTCTACCTTTGAAGGCTAAAACAGGAACATGCGTCACGGAAGCATTCAAGACAATTTTTCGCGAAAGCGGCGGCAGACGACCCCGGTTTCTGCACACGGACAAGGGGAAGGAATTTTACAACGCCGTATTCCAAAAGTTTATTCGGAAACACGACGTTCGACATTATTCGACCTTCAGTCACATCAAAGCCAGCATCGTGGAAAGATTCAATCGAACCTTGAAAACACACATGTGGAGACGATTCACGCTTCGGGGAAATTACAAATGGGTCGACATCCTGCCGGAACTCGTCGACACCTATAATGATACGGTACACAGAACGATAGGCATGAAGCCAGTTGACGTTACCAAGTCTGACGAGCAGCGTTTAATTTCTACCGTTTACTGTCCAAAGTACACACCCACGACAAAAAAAGCCAAATACAAAATTGGAGACCAGGTGAGGATCAGCAAATTGAAGCGAACGTTCGACAGGGAATTCACAAAAAATTGGAGCACGGAACTCTTTACGGTGGTTCGAGTTTTACCCGGAAACCGACACACGTATATAATAAAAGATAGTAGCGGCGAGATTTTGAAAGGAAGATTTTACGAAGAGGAACTCTCTAAAACGAAACACCCCGACACGTACCTCATCGAGAAAGTATTGCGTAGGAAAGGTGAAAAACTGTTTGTCAAATGGCTGGGACTTCCGGAAAAGAGTTGGATCGACGCGAACGAAGTGATCTTGTAAGTACGTGGAACATGGTGAAGCGTCTACCGGATCCGGAAAGTCAAACGAAGAAAAAAAACGGTGAGTTGCTTCCCGACAGCATCCGCTGTCTGATCGTAGGACCTTCGGGGTGTGGGAAAACGACACTGCTCGTGGACAATTTTCTCCTCGCACCGAATTGGTTAGATTGGAAGAACAGACACCTGTACGTGTTCTCGAAAAGTTTGGAGCAATCCAAATACCAGCAACTGATGAAACTGTACGATGGTCTGGACATTGCAACGTTCGCCTCGGAAATAAAACCACTCGACGATTGTCGTGAAAATTCAGTCGTTGTGTTCGACGACGCCATCCTGGAAAATCAAAATGAAATTCGCAACTTTTTCACGCAAGGTCGTCACAAAGGAATGGATTGCTTCTACCTAGCTCAAACGTTTTCCAAAATTCCAAAACAGTTAGTACGCGACAACGCTAATTTCATATGTTTGTTTCGTCAAGATCACACCAACCTCAAGCACGCGTACGATGACTACGTAGGCGGAGACATGAACTACAATCAATTTTCGGAACGCTGCTGCTCTACTTGCTGGAACGGTGACGATTTCGGATTCGCTACGATCGACATGACGAGGAAACCCAACGACGGAAAATACAGAAACAAAATCAACGACTTTCTAAACGTTGCAACGTTGTGAGAAACGACGTGTATAAATAACGTCATGACGAAACGAAAAATCGAAGACGAAAATCTCGAGTTGCGAAAATACCTCGTGAAGCGATTCAAAGGTTGGAAATCCGAGAATCGCGGATTCTACGAAGAGAAGAAACGTCAGGATCAACCTGTGATCGATGCCATCAGCGGTCTAGGTAAAGAAATTAAAAGTGTCACGGAACAAAATAAAAATTTGATCAACGAACTCGTACCGCTCGCAGCTAAAAGTTACGCCGTACCCACGCCCATTTCGAGCATTCCTTCGACGCCGTTCGAACTGAAGGATGCACCGGCACGACGTCGAGCTATAGGTAGCACGTCGTCGTCTTCGGATAAAATCGAGTTGGGACCTTTGGCACGAGACTACCTGAGCACGGGAAAATTCGACAAGGATGAAGTGTTCGGATTGTATCCCAGCATGGAAACCAGCGAAGGCGGCGGTGTGGTGTGGAAGATTGGGAAATCGAAGGTGACTTTCGAAGGCAACGACATTAAAGTCAATTTAGGCGACAAGGATAGTTGGAACAGGTATCCGGGTACGGTGGGACTGTGGGAACTCGTCGCCAAAAAGCAGCCGAAAGATTACACCGACGAAGATTACCAAAGTTACAAGGAAATTCTGATCATGACGGATGCCTTGTACCAGAACAACGACGCCTCGCAGAATAGGGTGAAATCGAGCAGCGGCGAGAAGTACAGGAATCTCATCAAACCGATTTGGAACCAGGTCAAAACAGGCAGCGGCGTCAAACGCTACAACACGTTACCCAAAGAATTCGTTTGGGTGGACGACGTTAGGAAACTCGTGGACCGATTGTTGGTGATAGCCGGCGAAGAGAATGCAGGCAACCGTAATTTCTACAACGAGAAGGTTGGCATCGTGGACATGATCAGCACGAAACTTTCCAACTTCATCGTGAACGACGACAAGGGCATAGGTTACCTCATCAAAATCATCAACACGCTGCCTCCGAAATTTTGGAACGTGGCCGAAGGAAAGGGGCTCGTGAACGACATCATCAACAAGTTACCTTTCGAGATGCATCTACCTGGCTACCAGTACTGCGGACCGGGTACCAAACTCGAGAAAAGATTGGAGAGAGGAGACAAGGGTGTGAATCCGTTGGACGCGGCATGCAAAGATCACGACATCGCCTACAACACCACGCAGACGGATCTGGACGCACGTCACGAAGCAGACAGAAAGTTAGAGCATGCAGCTTTCGAAAGGTTCGTGAGCAGAGACGCATCGCTGGGTGAACGGGTCGCCGCACTGGGTACCACCATTGCCATGAACACGAAACAAAAATTGGGGTGGGGTATATAAATAACATACAGTGAAAAAAAACAACATGGCTTGCATAACTGATTTGCCGCACGAACTACTATCTAAAATATTCAAAAAGGTAGTTAACGGAGATGTTAATAAACTTGTGATCGTAGCTAAAACAACGCCAGCATTTCGCACCCCTTGTGAAATGGTTCTCAAGGACCGTCTTCGGGAGATCAGTGGAATGAGGTGTGGTGATCTCGACACTCTTCTGTCGGCCGCGGGGGAGAAATTGGACGAGAGGTTGGACGAACTGTACGAAGCGAGGCAGGGGAGAAGACGGGACACCGATGATTGGAGAAAATCTAAGCAGGAGACGGAAGAAATCATCACGCACATCATCGCGTTTTCGGAAGCACGAACTTTCTTCCTCTGTTAAAAAAATATTCGATACAAAAAAATCTCGTGAAAAAAAATAATCTTCGGTATATATAAATAACACACATCGTGAATAAATTAAATTTCTCTCTAACACTCTGAAATTTTTCTTCGATATGACGACTGAAAAAATGAGTGATCTCCAAGCATTAAAACAAATGCTAAATTTGTCAGTCGAGTATGTAAAAATTCAGGAATTGGAAGTCGACAAACCTTACACGATAACTTCCGGTTCAATCGTTTCTACCCAGTATGGTCCCAAGGTACGCCTGTTGCTCAACGCACAATACAGTCTATTTTTACCAGATCGATACGCTAACATGTTATCCGACGAGAAGCTATCTATTTTAATCGAGAACAAAACTCGAATCGTGTACAAGGGGACAAAGGAACTTCTTGGTAAGAAAACAAAGCACGTAATAGAATTTGTGTAGCGACTGCGAGGCCATGAAAATATATAAATAACATACCGTGAAAAAAAACTACACGAGAAAAAATCTCAGAATATATATATAAATAACATACCGTGAAAATAACACATAGAGCATCAACATGAAGCCCAAGGGTGTCGTGTACCAGATACCATATTCGAATCTAAAAAATCTAGGTGCCCTCGATGGGTTACTCACCAAGAAACAACGCGGGAAGAAACCTTCTTGCTTGTCGAAAGGACACGGAATGAAATTGCTGCTCAGCACACCTCAATTGAGACGCTTGCAGCGTTCGCGGAAACAGCAAAAGATCGGAGGTTTCATATTCAGCATCCCGGCCATCCTGGCAGCATTGGGGGCCGTTGGAAGTTTGGCTGGCGGAAGTGCCGCCATCGCGAAAACCGTCATCGACTCGAAGAAGAACAAAGCGGAATTGGAAGAACAGAAACGTCACAACCTGGTCATGGAGAAGAAGGGGAAAGGTGTGACCAAAAAGCAAAAAAGCAACCTCGATGCTTTGAAGAAATATAAAAAAAAGAAAAAGCCCTGTCCAACTTCGATATTGAATCTCTAATCGAACCGTTGGGAATAAGGAACTTCAGGGGTGTTTTCATGTCCGATTCTCTACCCTCTGCTGTGAAGAAAAAGGAGTATGGCGTGGTCAACCTGGACAGTTCCAAAAATCCTGGTACACATTGGATATGCTATCTCAAAATTAACGATAACAATGCGTTTGTTTTCGATTCGTTCGGTGGCACACCGCCTGCCAGGTTGGTGAAGTATCTCAGTGTTGCCAACCTCTACTACAATGACAAACGCATCCAGGGTTTCACCGATGTTAACTGCGGCCACCTATGCCTTTCCTTTCTCGCATACATGTCTAAAATAAATAACCCGTCGGTGGAACATTTTCAGAAAGCATTGTGGTACCTAAAACACCATGGGAGTGTTCCATCTCACCAGCGAGACTTCGGTCTTGAAACTCACGCTGCACGACGACATCGTCTATCCTAAATCCGTGGCTCTGCGTGCATTCTACAGCATGTACCTCATACCTAACGTCACGCAGCACAACAACAAAATTAGCGTTGGAAGCGAACACATCGTCGTCACGCCAGGACAATACAATCTTTCCACTTTGCAAGCTCAATTACCCAAAGGCACGTACCTTTCTCAAAATTCGGTCACGCACAGAGTGGAAATCCTATCCGCGACGGAGACCGTGGACCTGGGCACCATGGGAGAACTTTTAGGTTTCGAGAACGACACCAAACTCGAAGCTGGCATCAAGCACGTAGCAACCAACATTCCTAAATTTTTGGCCATAGAGACTCTGAACGTACACTGCAACGTGGCCGAAGGCATGATCACGAAATCTTCGGACGGATTATTAGGAAGTCACAAGCAGACGGGAATCATAGCCACGTTCAAACCAAGTTCCGAGTTCATGGAACCGATCATCTACACGCCCTCTTCGCCGATCTATTTTCCAGTATGAGTAGTGCAATCAGCCCGGTTCTGCGCCATCAAGTGGTGAGCTGAAGTGGTGAGCTTGCCTTAATGGATTTCTCTCGTAAGGCATGAGCTCTATTTGATGGTGCAGTGTTGCCAGCTTCTTACTCGAAAAAATCAGCAAGGTTTTTGGGGCAACCTAACCTAAAACAAGGAGCTGGCAACCTTTTTCTCTCGCAGTGTTGCCAACTCCTCACTCGAAAAAATCACCAAGGTTTTTTTTCTTGGTCTAACGTAACCTAAAGCAAGGAGCTGGCAACCTTGCTTGAGGCTTGCCTTACAGTGCATAAAGCAAGGTTGCCAACCCACTGGTACTTTTGCCATAGCCTTTTACAAGAAAAAAAAAGAGAGAGGGAAGAGTTAAACAACCGACAGCTTACCCACAGCCTTTTTTGCTCTAACCTAGCCTAAAGCAAGGAGCTGGCAACTTTGCTTGTGCAATCAACCCGGTTGACCGCCCTCAAGTGGAGATCACTCGAAAAAAAATCACCAAGGTTTTTTTTTGCTCTAACCTAACCTAAAGCAAGGAGCTGGCAACTTTGCTTGTGCAATCAACCCGGTTGACCGCCCTCAAGTGGAGATCAGCATTGCCAACTCCTCACTCGAAAAAAAAATCACCAAGGTTTTTTTGGTCTAACCTAGCCTAAAGCAAGGAGCTGACAATTTTGCTTGAGGCTTGCCTTACAGCGCATAAAGCAATTTTTGCCAACCTACACACACTAAACAAGGAGAGCCGACAACAAATATGTACTGCCGTAAAAGAGAGAGAGATGGGTGGATGGTAATATAGTATGTGTGTGCGTGTGCGCGTATAATATGTAGCATTATTAACTAGTGTGTGTTGGCAATTTACTTACAACTAAAAAAAATAGAGATGCCAACTTTGCTGTAAGATGAAGAGAGAGAGAGAGATTTATGGCTGGCAACAGTAATGAGCGAATGCGCCATATCGTAATTTTCCAACTCCGTATATCGTGACCTTTGTAAACCTCTCTAAGGGGAACATTGTAACACAAACAAACAAACAAAATAATAATTGTTGTTTTTAGGATGCCTGGCCCCTATAACCTCGCCAGGGTGCGTGGTGCCCAACCAAAAATGTGAAAGTTTTCTAATGGCTGCGGTTATAGATTACCGCACCTCTGTAGAGTTTCACGTGTTTTTTTTTTTCCCCCAAACTTCCATGAAACCCTACAGAGGACCTCCGTAATGCATGCAACGTGTACTAACGACTCTAGTGTTATTTGATATAGAGTTTTATTGTGAGATATAGATAAAAATAATTATGTTTATTATAATATTTTCTTGATGAAGATGGAGAATGTATGTGTGTGTTACAAATAAAGTTGCATGCTTATTTTTTAGTGTGTGTGTATATGTTTTTGATGTTTCGACAGCATCTGAAACGATAAAAAAAATTTTATTGTTAATTTTCACGTGTAAAAACAACAACAAATTTTTTTGTGCAAATTTTCTGATTGTCTCGTGCTATAGTGCAAAAAAGATATTGTAGCTGATAGCTAATGAAATTGACATTTGTAACTGATCTGAACTAGTGAAATTCGTATTGTGCTATTGTAACTGATTGTGCTAGTGCAGAAAATTTCTTATTATGCAAGAAAAGATGTTAAAAAACTTGTTAAAACTGCTCTGTGACCCTCTCGTTCTTCACGTCGTAGGCGAAGGACTTCTCTGCAATCAGGATGACACTGCATAGGGTATCCTCGGGCAAGGCATCGTGGAACTCGCAGACGACCTTGATGTTGGTTCGATCGTTGACCACAACCTTCTTTCTCTTAGATGTGTTGATGACGGTCATGGGTCTCCGTGCTTTGAACTCGCTGGGCGTGTAGTACATGTCCACGCTTCCCTCGGTCACGCGTTTGTAAGCCGAGAACGCTTCGTAAAGTTTAAGGTAATCGTTTTTGGTCACGTCAAGGTTGTAATTCTCGCGCGGGAACACTTCGTTGCGTCCATTTTTGAGATAAACGTTCTTGATCTTGCAGTCGTCGAACTTGCTGGAATCTTTTTCCTGATTCTTGTCCCTCCCGGTCTGAAAGAGCACTACGACGAAATCTGGCATGTCGAACTGTATGTTGTTGAACTGCGTCGTCACGTCGAATTCCATGTGACTTCCCGACGCCATCTTCTGCACGCACTGGTAACCGTGAAAGTGAATCGACACCTGCGGACTTTTCAAGATCTCCGCTTTGTACTTGAGGGCGTAGTTCGTTTCGTATTCCACCACCGGCATTCTCAATTCCATGCTCCGGATGACGCACTTGGCTGCTTCGGGTAAAGTGTTGGCTATCGGCGTGGTGCCGTCCGGACCCAAAGTAGCGTATCGCATCAGTGCGTCGTTGTCGTTGGCCGCTCTTCGAAACGTAACGCGCAGTCCTCCCTTCCACATGATCTCCTTGTAGTCCGAGAAGAAACCAGGCAGCAGACGCATGGGAAAGAGCACCGTGTGACTTCTCGTCGATATTTTGGTCCCGGCTTCGAATCCCCCGGCCTGGTAGTACGCTGCGTCCGTTTTGGATAATTTCAACGTTCCCACTGCCGTCGACGTGATGCCTGGATAGTCTATTCTGTCGATGACGGTGTTGTGTTTCCTCACCTCCACCTGCGAGAACAGGTGAGGCACGAAGTTGTCTACGAGTATCAAGTTTGTTGCTGCAGGAAACGCGTCTCCGCTTTCCTTCTTTACCACGTCGAATTGAAGGTAGAGGTCCGCTCTGTGAGGATGAACGAACCCATCGCCTACGTCCACATCGTATTCGATCTCCCTGTTCGCCTCGTTGAGATTGGCGAACGTGCGACGGTTGGGAGGGAAAGATTGCAATTCGTAACTTTCGATTTGCTCCATTCTCACTATGTATGTTATTTATTATACGTTGATCTCCACGATGGCCGTCGTAGTGGCACCTGCGAAATCCACCACGTCTCCTTTCTCGTTCGTCACCACCAACTCTATGTCGTCTATGCGGTTGCGACATACTGGAAAATAGATCGGCGAAGAGGGCGTGTAGATGATCGGTTCCATGAACTCGGAACTTGGTTTGAAAGTGGCTATGATTCCCGTCTGCTTGTGACTTCCTAATAATCCGTCCGAGGATTTCGTGATCATACCTTCGGCCACGTTACAGTGTACGTTCAAAGTCTCTATGGCCAAAAATTTAGGAATGTTGGTTGCCACGTGCTTGATACCAGCTTCGAGTTTGGTGTCGTTCTCGAAACCTAAAAGTTCTCCCATGGTGCCCAGGTCCACGGTCTCCGTCGCCGACAGGATTTCCACTCTGTGCGTGACCGAATTTTGAGAAAGGTATGTGCCTTTGGGTAATTGAGCTTGCAAAGTGGAAAGATTGTATTGTCCTGGCGTGACGACGATGTGTTCGCTTCCGACGCTAATTTTGTTGTTGTGCTGCGTAACATTGGGTATGAGGTACATGCTGTAGAATGCACGCAGAGCCACGGATTTAGGATAGACGATGTCGTCGTGCAGCGTGAGTTTCAAGATCGAAGATTCGCTCGTGAGATGGAACACGCCCATCCTAGTGATGCTGTTTGAGGTTCCACAATGCTTTCTGGAAATCCTCGATCGTAGGGTTATTTATTTTAGAGAGAAACGCGAGCACGGAGAGGCAGAGATGACCGCAGTTCACGTCTCCGAAATCTTGAATGCGTTCGTCGTTGTAGTATATAGAGGTTTTGTTCGTTTTCAGATAATGAATTAAATTTGCAGGTGGAACACCTCCGAAAGAATCGAAAACGAATGCTTTATCATCATTTTTGTGGTAACATATCCAATGCGTGCCTGGATTTTCTTGACCGTCCAAGTTGACTACTCCGCATTCTCTTCTTTTGACGGTTGAAGGTAACGAGTCGGACATAAAAACTCCTCTGAAGTGTTTGATTTGTAACGGTTCGATCAGAGATTCAATGTCTCGGTTGGTGAGTGCTTCTGTTTCTTTTTTTTAAACTTCTTCATCACGCCCTTTCCTCCTTTCTTCTCCATGGCCAGGTTGTGACGTTTCTGTTCTTCCAATTCCGCTTTGTTCTTCTAAGAGTCGATGACGGTTTTCGCAATGGCGGCACTTCCGCCAGCCAAACTTCCAACGGCACCCAATGCTGCTAGGATGGCCGGGATGCTGAATATGAAACCTCCGATCTTTTGCTGTTTCCGCGAACGCTGCAATCTTTTCAATTGAGGTGTGCTGAGCAGTAATTTCATTCCGTGTCCTTTCGACAAGCAAGAACGTTTCTTCTCGCGTTGTTTCTTGGTGAGTAACCCATCGAGGGCACCTAGATTTTTAAGATTTGAGTATGGTATCTGGTACACGACACCCTTGGGCTTCATGTTGATGCTCTATGTGTTATTTTCACGGTATGTTATTTATATATATTCTGAGATTTTTTTCTTGTGTAGTTTTTTACGGTATGTTATTTATATATTTTCAAGGCCTCGCAGTCGCTACACAAATTCTATTACGTGCTTCGTTTTCTTGCCAAGAAGTTCCTTTGTCCCCTTGTACACGATTCGAGTTTTGTTCTCGATTAAAATAGATAGCTTCTCGTCGGATAACATGTTAGCGTATCGATCTGGTAAAAATAGGCTGTATTGTGCGTTGAGCAACAGGCGTACCTTGGGACCATACTGGGTAGAAACAATTGAACCGGAAGTTATCGTGTAAAATTTGTCGACTTCCAATTCCTGAATTTTTACATACTCGACTGACAAATTTAGCATTTGTTTTAATGCTTGGAGATCACTTATTTTTTCGGTCGTCATATCAAAAAAAATTTCAAAGTGTTAGAGAGAAATTTAATTGTTTTTCACGATGTGTGTTATTTATATATACCGAAGATTATTTTTTTCACGATGTGTGTTATTTATATATCAAGTTTTTTTTTTGCGATTTGTATCGTATATATATTATTATTTTTTTAACAGAGGAAGAAAGTTCGTGCTTCGGAAAACGCGAGGATGTGCGTAGTGATATCTTCCTTCTCCTGCATAGACTTGTACCAATCATCAGTATACCGTCTTCTTCCCTGCATCGCCTCGTTTAGTTCGTCCGACCTCTCGTTCAATTTCTCCCCTGCAGCCGAAAGCAGAATGTTGAGATCACCGCACCTCAGGCCGCTGATCTCCCGAAGAAGGTCCTTGAGAACCATTTCACAAGGGATGCGAAATTCCGGCGTCGTTCTTGCTATGATTACAAGTTTATTAACATCTCCGTTTACTACTTTCTTGAATATTTTAGATAGTAGTTCGTGCGGCAAATCAGTTATGCAAGCCATGTTGTTTTTTTTTACTGTATGTTATTTATATACCCCACCCCAATTTTTGTTTCGTGTTCATGGCGATGGTGGTGCCTAGTGCGGCGACCCGTTCACCCAGCGATGCGTCTCTGCTCACGAACCTTTCGAAAGCTGCGTGCTCTAACTTTCTGTCTGCTTCGTGACGTGCATTCAGATCCGTCTGCGTGGTGTTGTAGGCGATGTCGTGATCTTTGCATGCGGCGTCCAACGGATTCACACCCTTGTCTCCTCTCTCCAATCTTTTCTCGAGTTTGGTACCCGGTCCGCAGTACTGGTAGCCAGGTAGATGCATCTCGAAAGGTAACTTGTTGATGATGTCGTTCACGAGTCCCTTTCCTTCGGCCACGTTCCAAAATTTCGGAGGCAACGTGTTGATGATTTTGATCAGGTAACCTATGCCCTTGTCGTCGTTCACGATGAAGTTGGAAAGTTTCGTGCTGATCATGTCCACGATGCCAACCTTCTCGTTGTAGAAATTACGGTTGCCTGCATTCTCTTCGCCGGCTATCACCAACAATCGGTCCACGAGTTTCCTAACGTCGTCCACCCAAACGAATTCTTTGGGTAGCGTGTTGTAGCGTTTGACGCCGCTGCCTGTTTTGACCTGGTTCCAAATCGGTTTGATGAGATTCCTGTACTTCTCGCCGCTGCTCGATTTCACCCTATTCTGCGAGGCGTCGTTGTTCTGGTACAAGGCATCCGTCATGATCAGAATTTCCTTGTAACTCTGGTAATCTTCGTCGGTGTAATCTTTCGGCTGCTTTTTGGCGACGAGTTCCCACAGTCCCACCGTACCCGGATACCTGTTCCAACTATCCTTGTCGCCTAAATTGACTTTAATGTCGTTGCCTTCGAAGGTCACCTTCGATTTCCCAATCTTCCACACCACACCGCCGCCTTCGTTGGTTTCCATGCTGGGATACAATCCGAACACTTCATCCTTGTCGAACTTCCCCGTGCTCAGGTAGTCTCGTGCCAAAGGCCCCAACTCGATTTTATCCGAAGACGTGCTACCAATGGCTCGACGTCGTGCCGGTACTTCCTTCAGTTCGAACGGCGTCGAAGGAATGCTCGAAATGGGCGTGGGTACGGCGTAACTTTTAGCTGCGAGCGGTACGAGTTCATTAATCAAATTTTTATTTTGTTCCGTGACACTTTTAATTTCTTTACCTAGACCGCTGATGGCATCGATCACAGGTTGATCCTGACGTTTCTTCTCTTCGTAGAATCCGCGATTCTCGGATTTCTAACCTTTGAAGCGTTTCGCGAGGTAATCGCGAAGCTTGAGATTTTCGTCTTCGATTTTTCGTTTCGTCATGACGTTTATTTATATACGTCGTTTCTCACAACGTTGCAACGTTTAGAAAGTCGTTGATTTTGTTTCTGTATTTTCCGTCGTTGGGTTTCCTCGTCATGTCGATCGTCACGAATCCGAAATCGTCACCGTTCCAGCAAGTAGAGCAGCAGCGTTCCGAAAATTGATTGTAGTTCATGTCTCCGCCTACGTAGTCATCGTACGCGTGCTTGAGGTTGGTGTGATCTTGACGAAACAAACATATGAAATTAGCGTTGTCGCGCACTAACTGTTTTGGAATTTTGGAAAACGTTTGAGCTAGGTAGAAGCAATCCATTCCTTTGTGACGACCTTGCGTGAAAAAGTTGCGAATTTCATTTTGATTTTCCAGGATGGCGTCGTCGAACACAACGACTGAATTTTCACGACAATCGTCGAGTGGTTTTATTTCCGAGGCGAACGTTGCAATGTCCAGACCATCGTACAGTTTCATCAGTTGCTGGTATTTGGATTGCTCCAAACTTTTCGAGAACACGTACAGGTGCCTGTTCTTCCAATCTAACCAATTCGGTGCGAGGAGAAAATTGTCCACGAGCAGTGTCGTTTTCCCACACCCCGAAGGACCTACGATCAGACAGCGGATGCTGTCGGGAAGCAACTCGCCGTTCTTTTTTTTTCTCGTTTGACTTTCCGGATCCGGTAGACGCTTCACCACGTTCCACGTACTCACAAGATCACTTCGTCCGCGTCGATCCAACTCTTTTCCGGAAGTCCCAGCCATTTCACCAAAAGTTTGTTGCCTCTCTTGCGCAAAACTTTTTCGATAAGGTACGTGTCGGGGTGTTTCGTTTTAGAGAGTTCCTCTTCGTAAAATCTTCCTTTCAAAATCTCGCCGCTACTATCTTTTATTATATACGTGTGTCGGTTTCCGGGTAGAACTCGAACCACCGTAAAAAGTTCCGTGCTCCAATTTTTTGTGAATCCCTTCTCGAAGGTGCGTTTGAATTTGCTGATCCTCACCTGGTCTCCAATTTTGTATTTAGCTTTTTTTTGTCGTGGGTGTGTACTTTGGACAGTAAACGGTAGAAATTAAACGCTGCTCGTCGGACTTGGTAACGTCAACTGGCTTCATGCCTATCGTTCTGTGCCGTGTGTGATTATAGGTGTCGACGAGTTCCGGCAGGATGTCGACCCATTTGTAATTTCCCCGAAGCGTGAATCGTTTCCACATGTGTGTTTTCAAGGTTCGATTAAATCTTTCCACGATGCTGGCTTTGATGTGACTGAAGCTCGAATAATGTCGAATCTTGTGTTTTTGAATAAACTTTTGGAATACAGCGTTATAAAATTCTTTACCGTTGTCCGTTTGCAGAAACCGAGGTCGCCTGCCACCGCTTTCGCGAAAAATTGTCTTGAATGCTTCCGTGACGCACGTTCCCGTTTTCGCCTTCAAAGGTAGAGCCCATGCGAATTTCGAAAACGTGTCTATGACGGTGAGAAGGTACTTGTTGCCCTTGTTCAATTTATGCACGTTTTTCAAATTGCCGCTACTCATTTCGACGAGGTCACTTTGCCAGAGGTCGTCGATGCCCTTGGTTACCACAGCCAAACGTTCGTAGTTGCGGCGTGCAGGTTTATGCAATTCTTCGACGATGGCTTGCCTAGACATTTTTTTAGAGATTACGTTTCAAGAGAAGCACAAGCGTGATGGGATTCAAAGAAGGTGGCACTTCGCTCGTGTTTTGAATGATCAGCTTATCGCCGGCACTCACGTCGAAAACGGTGAGATCTTCGTCTTCGTGTATTTCATATATGTTGCGCGTTTCGTTCCAACGTGCCAGAGGAATGTTTCCTGCTTTCTGGACACCACGATTCGATATCAAAGTCATGGTGGGAACGCTAGCTTTTCTACCGTGAGACCAGTACGAAAATTCGTTTATCTGAATCGTGCCATCGAGGAGAAACTTGTAGTACGGATGATAAGGATGCAACATGTACAGTTTGTTACCTTCGACGAACGTGGAGATTCTCTGCTGATTGGGTACGCTGTTGATTTCGATGGCTTGCAGAGAATGCAGTTTAGCGAATTTAGTATCGACGCTAACGAGGTTGCTGTGAAGCTGACCCAGTGTGTTTTGTACGGGCAGCAAATGCTCGACTATGGTATCCGTTACGGTAGAAAACGACGGTTTGATTTTCACTTCCACGTTCAACTGCTTGTAGTTTTCGTTGAGTTCTTGCAACTTGGCACCGAAAGAGGCCAGCGTCGATTCCTGCGTGGATTCCAGCACTCCGACTTGATCTCTGATGTTGACGACGATGTTCTGAAGGTTCTCGACTTGATTCAATTTCGAGCTCTTCCCGGTAAGATCGTTCACGATGCTTCGCATCTCTGTAAACTGCGTGTGAAGATCGGCGACGCTCTGCGAAGTGGGCAGCGTCGACACCAGCGAACTAATTTCGTCTCGAATCTGTTCCACGTTCGCCGTTTCCGTTTCTAGTCGTTTCAGCATTCGAGATATGTTTCTTTTCAAAGCGTGCAATTCTTTGGAGGTGGGGAGATTGGCCACCCTACTCTCGAGATCGCTCAATGAATTTTTGATGTCGCTCGATTCGGATAGTGCCGTCACCGCCGTTTTCAATTTTTCCAAATCTTCGCTCGAAGGGACGTTCGTCCGTAACGATTCCAAGTCACCCTGTATGTTGTCCAGTACGTGATGAAAATGAGCGAGATTAGTTTCGACGTTCAAATTTTCTAAATATTCGATCTTCTGCTGAACCGTGCTCAACGTGTCTTGAATGCTCGTCAACGCTCTTGCTTCAGCGTGAATATTTTTAATTTCTTCGTTGATCAATTCCAAGGACGCCTGAAGCGTAGCGATGGTGGTTTGAATGTGTTCGAAATCTTGATAGGCCTCCAATTGAATTTTTATGTTCGCGACGCTTTTACCGATGACCTGCAGTTCGTCCGACGATGGTAGGTTCGTCATGGTATCTTCCAAAGTCTGCAACTTGGATTTAATTTCTTCCAACGTGCTGGTGAATTCTTCTTGTAATTTGGAAACGACGACATGCAAGCGTTCTGCGTCTATATCGTTCACCACAGTTTGAAGTTCGGAGAAATTTTTTTCTATTGCGGAAGTTCGTTCTTCGATTTCGAGTTTCAATTTTTCCAAATCTTCATTTTTCGATTGAAATTGCTGTAATTTGGCCAAATCATTTTGAAGCGAATCCACGCTCAACTGTATATTTTGAACGTTGTCGTAAGAAGGTACGTCGACATAATTTTTTATCAGCGTCTTCAGTTCGGAATCGATTTTCAGAATGGGGTCGAGACATTGCGTTTGGAGCGTAGCGATTTCCGACTCTAAACTTTTGTTTAAGGTTTCCTGCAAAGCAATCAAATCGGTCCTCAACTTCTTAACTCGAATGTCCAACATGAGAATCTCTTCTGCGTGGTCTACACGCTTGGTGTTGCCGAAAATGTCGTTAGGCATTTTTGGTTAACGGTTATTTATAATAGGATAGACGATTCGTAATTCTACGAAGAGAGGAATGAGTTTGTCGTAATCTCCGAGGAGTTCTATGTAAAAATAATCTCCTGCGGACACATCGTACGTAATGTTAGAAAGCATCTTGTCGTGCTTGATTCGAAAAATATTCTTGCCGGTAGAAATTTTGATTTCGCCTGCGTTTTCCGGATTCACGGTGATTTGAAGTTTCCCGTCGATCGGAATTTCGTAGAAATGTAAATTGTTATTAAAAACATAAAACATCTTGCCCACATCGTCATTCAGTTTCGTCCAAATGCTGTTGAGGTGAATGATCAACAGACCGTTGAGTTTAGGTAACACGGAAGGTAAGACTTCATGATCTGGTATGGTTTCCATAATGATCTGTTTTTTGAAACCGAACAAATTCATAGGCATGCTGGTTATTTAAGAATACGGTCAAAGTTTTTTGTAATGACAGTCAAAATGTTTTTTTTTTTTGTTTTGTTTTGTTTTATGAATCTTCTGTTGAAGATGGACATATGTTGCAGGTTTTGCTTTCTGCTAAGCGATAGTGCCCCCACGGCAATGTGTGAATACCACACTCGAGGACGCACCTCTTGTCGTCGTTGGGATCCAGGGCAATTTTTCTAACTTTGTTTGTGGTGATGATATGGTCGACGCTCTGGATGCGCTGTTCTTCTCTTAGAACCGACGACCTGGTCTTGAGGCAATCGACAAAGTCCTCGAATGCGAGATGCTCCCGAACCACCTGTCTGCCGACACCCTTGGCCTTCTTGGTAACGCTGCCCTCGGCTTTGATGGCATAGGCCTTGGCGCGAAGACCTGCAAACTCGAGAATTACATCACCGTCCTTCTCGTCTTTGAGTTTGCCAGGCACTTTTTTGTTTCGGGGCAGGATGCCGTACTGGTTCGGCTGGGGATAGCCCGAGGTGTCGAAGAGGTTAACCAAAGCTGGTACCGTGACTATATCCCTGTATGCATCGGCTGAGTGGACGTGGTACACCAAGCTGTCCGTGTCCGTGTAGAGAAGCGAGATGTTGTGGCTATAATGTGGACGTAATATGTCGTAGTACGTCTCGAACATGTGCAGCTTGCTCAGGTCTAATACTGAGGCACCAACATAAATTGGCTTGTCGAGCCTCACCTCACCCTTCCTCATATGCACCAGAGCAAGCTGCTCATTATAAATGGTCCTCGATTTGAATAACGGGTTCGCTACGAGCCTGCGACATTGTGCTTTCCTCGTTACCAATTTTATGTCCATGCGATTCCGTACATTCTCCATAGTTTTGCCAAACACCGCATTGTTCATAAGCTTGAAGAAATCCTTATCAAGCTCGGACGTGGCTGCAGTGCGGTGTTTGGTGTTGACTTCAATATATGGCTTCAACCATGGAGAATGCTCGAACTTGAGGATGCGGTGAACTGCGCGGACCGTGACCCCTCGCTGCATCAACCACCGGAGATTCTGGTAGTGCAGGACATAACGCTCTTTGGGCTCGAAATCCATGACGAGCTTCTTCTGGTTGGAATCGGGTGGACACTTAAACTCGGGTGCAGGGGGAAGATCGCAGAACAAATCCTGCAGCTTCTCGGAGAACTCAAGGTCCACCTCGGCGAAGAACCCATGTTCCGAATCGTCGAAGCTTTCGACGTCGAAGTTGGAAGGGTCAGCCCACTCGAAGCCTCTAAAGGGGAGTGGCTGCATCATAGAGTGTCCGTAGAGGTTATTGACGTCCGTGTACATGATGTAGCTGGACGGTTGTGAGGGGTCGCATCCGGTGGCCATGTGGTGATTGTTGGCGCGCGAGTGTCGCTGCGACACCTGGACCATTCCACCCCGCACGGCGCGTTCCACAAACAGCATCATGTCCACGTTCGAAAGAAGCTCCAGCTTGATCTTCGTCACCAGAAACATGGCTGACCACGCCAGTCCGGGGAGACTGTAGAAGTAGGCGGGGTCCAGCTTGTAGATCTTCATTGCGGTCGCACGGAACGTCTGGAACACGTCGGCGAGGAGCGTCACGTCAAGTCTGAGGTAGGCGTCGTGGTAGTCCCCGAGAGTTCGACAGCCCAGCTCGCGCCACATGGACTGGGCGTGGTGATAGTCATCCTAAGAGATGCCCGAGCCTCGCAGCTTGCTATAGAACTTCGCCTGGGGAGGTAGCGTCGTCTCCGCGAACTTGGAAGGATCTGTGAAGTATTCGTAGGGATAGACCCCCTTACGCTTGAAGAGACCTGCGTCCAACTTCGGAAAGTTTCCGGAGGTAATAAGCATTTGCTCGTCGCTAAGCTTCCCTGCGAGAGCATCGAGGCTGGCCGGGAGGAACCTCAGGGAGTCGAGGAAGCGAAGCTCGACGGTAGAGTGTGATCCTGGGATTCGCACCCACTTGCTCAAGCTAATGTAACGCTCCTCGTTCTGCGCCAGGACGTTGATTCGCATGTCGTCGTACCCAAGATGCTTGACGAGGTGGTGGAAGTCGTATCCCGAGCCATTGTGAAAAAACACAGGGATGAAGCGCGGGTCCCGGGCCATGAGGTTGCATCCGTTGCACCATGGACCAACATACCTACCGTCAAAGTGATCGTGGTGTTGGACTTTACGGTTGTTGGCGGTGTACTTCTTGACGCAGACAGGGCAAGCGATGGACTCGTCGTGTCTACGCTGATCGTCGGGAGACAGTAGGAGCATAGACTTGGGGGCCAACAGTACCTTCCCTATCTCGTTGGCCTCGACAACCATCCTCTCGAGGAAGTGTTTGGCTGCGTCGGGACCACGGTACACGTAGGGCTCGGGGGCAATGTTCTGGTCACGTCGCACCACAACGTAGGCATAACTCGAAGCCTCGTGGAGTTGGTAAGGGGTGGTGGAGGAAACTTCGGGATCGGGATCGCAAGTGGACAGGGGTTTGAGGAAGGCTTCGAAATCCGCGATGATGATAGCGGGATGCTCCACCATAGCACCGTGCATGTGGAAACGCTCCACGGTGCCAGGTTTGGGCAAGACTGCCACACCCGGCTCGTTGGCATTGCAGTAGATCTTGTGGCTGGCAAGCTTCTCTGCAGCGATGTTGGAGCCTCGAACATGTTGGTAATTGTGTTGATCCCGTCCGTCGAATATTGACAAGCACCTGCGACACACCTCGACGTGGTGACTATCACTGCTCTGCTGGCTCGAAACAAGTCTAGAGAGCGAGCGAATAAGAGTGTAGTGGTGATGGGTCTCGTCCTTGATAAGTAGGAGATGGATTTCTCGAGCATCATTGTTGTTTACGTCACTCACGTAAATAGGGTACACCGCATTTTCGTCAGTGAGACCGTAAACGTTGATAGCCAACCGCGTACGAACCTCAAACTTTCGAATGTCCGTGACCTCTACCGGGTAGTCGATCCCAGCCATGGCAACTTCCAGCTCTGCCTCATAGGGTAGGTAGTGGTTAACCCGGTGTGGATGGTTTTTCCGGTCGACAGGGTGCAACGCTGCAAGCACCGACCAGAGAAAGCACTTGTCGTCACTGTTCTGAATGTTCAGGACGGCCTTCTTTGCCACAATGGTAGGTGGTAAGGGGACGTAGCTGGAGGCGGAGAGAGGCACGAACTTACAAAGTTTGACGCACAGTTCGTGAGGCTCGCCACACAGCGAACCCCCCGAGCCTTTAGCTTGATGTTCTTCTTGTTTTGCCACCAGCTCATCGGCAAACTGGTTGTAGATGACCTCGAGGTTGTCGACATCCGCCAGATGCAGCGTCTTCGCCTTGGTGTTGTGGCAGAAGCTGTAAATTTCGTCAGACGGCTTCTTGTACTGGCAACGTAGCGATGCGTAGAATTTAGTAGAGTGCGTTGCAAGCGCATCGCCGAGGATGGAAATGATTTTGGCTTGCACGTTCTCCAAAAAGCTACGTACGTCGCACGAGCCCTCCGAAGTGATGACAAAGTCCTCTAACAACCGCTCGAAAGCAGCCTGGTTCGCTTTCGCCACAGGCTTGACGCGTTTCGTGGGTGGTGCATTGATGGAGGCTGCTTCTGCCTTCCTCTTGGTCGAGCTGGTCGACGGTTGGGGAACAGGTGCTCCGACGACAACTTTGCATAATGTTATATGCCTCTTCAAATTATTAATGGTAATAGGTATACCGCACCTGGGACATGATTTTTTAGCGGTTACACGCTTACCAGGTGCACAGGTACGACAATGTCTTGCAAAATGTGCGCTTGATATGGTTATCTTGCACACAGGGCAACTTTTCTCAGATTGCATTTTTTTGGGGGGTATGTTTATTTATATGTGATCTGTTGGTGGTAGAGTGTTTACAAAAAAAAATGCCTTACGAGAAAAATTTTGTAGGCTAATTCTAATTAGTGTTAGTTTTAGGGGTTTATTTATATATGGGTGGCGTTGTTTTCCTCAAATATGTGCTTTAATAAACTCTGTAAAAAAATTTAAAACGTTGAAATTATCCAAAACGGACGCAGCGTACTACCAGGCCGGGGGATTCGAAGCCGGGACCAAAATATCGACGAGAAGTCACACGGTGCTCTTTCCCATGCGTCTGCTGCCAGGTTTCTTCTCGGACTACAAGGAGATCATGTGGAAGGGAGGACTGCGCGTTACGTTTCGAAGAGCGGCCAACGACAACGACGCACTGATGCGATACGCTACTTTGGGTCCGGACGGCACCACGCCGATAGCCAACACTTTACCCGAAGCAGCCAAGTGCGTCATCCGGAGCATGGAATTGAGAATGCCGGTGGTGGAATACGAAACGAACTACGCCCTCAAGTACAAAGCGGAGATCTTGAAAAGTCCGCAGGTGTCGATTCACTTTCACGGTTACCAGTGCGTGCAGAAGATGGCGTCGGGAAGTCACATGGAATTCGACGTGACGACGCAGTTCAACAACATACAGTTCGACATGCCAGATTTCGTCGTAGTGCTCTTTCAGACCGGGAGGGACAAGAATCAGGAAAAAGATTCCAGCAAGTTCGACGACTGCAAGATCAAGAACGTTTATCTGAAGAACGGTAGGAACGAAGTGTTCCCGCGCGAGAATTACAACCTCGACGTGACCAAAAACGATTACCTCAAACTTTACGAAGCGTTTTCGGCTTACAAACGCGTGACCGAGGGGAGCGTGGACATGTACTACACGCCCAGCGAGTTCAAAGCACGGAGACCCATGACCGTCATCAACACATCTAAGAGAAAGAAGGTTGTGGTCAACGATCGAACCAACATCAAGGTCGTCTGCGAGTTCCACGATGCCTTGCCCGAGGATACCCTATGCAGTGTCATCCTGATTGCAGAGAAGTCCTTCGCCTACGACGTGAAAAACGAGAGGGTCACAGAGCAGTTTTAAAAAATATTGCCTTCATCGAGCAAAAATAGCTTTTCTACATTCCCCCAATTACAAAATTTTTAATCTAAAAACACATCCAAAGCACTCTAATAGGATGTAGAGTGTTTTTTAGGATCAAATCGAATTTTTTAAACAAATTGAGGGGGCTTGCTTGTAGTTGAGTAGTTATCATCAAAACCTATCCAACAAACCCACAATCATCATCCTAGCTCAATTAGGAGCCGAGAAAATCAATATCTTAGAAAACGTCTTAAGATAATTGTCTTAAGAAAATTTTCTTGACAGACCGGAAGTAACATCTTGACAGACCGGAAGTCGACTTTCTTAAAGATTAAGATATTTGTCTTAAGACGTTTTCCAAGACGTTGATTTTCTCGGCTCCTATGGGGTCTAGAACCATGTAACTTTGATCTATGTATATATTAGTACTTGCCCAACCCCTGTGACCGAGTGGTTAGCACATCGCGCTGCGATGCCAAGGGTCCCGGGTTCGAATCCCGGTCGAGCATGGTTGTTTGTGAATATCTATTCATCCATTTCATCACTCACCCCCAATCTTCGCAAATTAGCCAAAAAGTGCAAAATGCGAATTAAAATAAACTAAATCAATAAATCAATTAATATACCAGTACTTTTCCTACATGTTCACTCACTCACCTTACAACCCACCTGATCAAAAAATAAAATTTACCCCCTGCGCGCATGCGCACATGTATAAATTTAAATATAAGCTCGATATTGAAACAAAATATTATTCCTGCAATTATTTGCAATCTTGGCCAGAGAGAGAGGAGGAGAAAAATAATATTTTAGACTGTAGGTCTAGGTCACCCGAACCGGACAACATTTAAGTTGGTATTTTTTTTAAGTCCACTTTATGCGCAGTAAGACGAATCGGGACTAGACCTACAGAGTTTTAAAATGTTATCCGAACCACTTGTACCTCCAGCGAGTATCGAACCCTTGAATACAAACCTACCTACCACTGCGCCATGGAGGAGGCCCCAGACGACATATTTGCACTACAACAAGCAAAAAATAAATTCATATCTGTGCATATGGGAAGTCCAATACATAGTTGGTAATGTGTGATGTGATCAGCACCAAACATTTAATTTTTATGTATGTCCGTGTTTGCCCCGACCCTGTGGCCGACTGGTTAGCACATCGCACTGCAACGCCAAGAGCCCCGGGGTTCAAATCCCGGTCAGGCTTGGTTGTTTGTGAATGTCTATTCATCCATTTCATCACTCATCCCCTATCTTCGCAAATTAGCCAAAAAATACAAAACGCGAAGTAAAATAAACTAAATCAATAAATCAATCATTAAGTTCCGCGTGTTGCAATCATGAAATTAAATTTTAATTAATTTTTTTTCCTATCCATCTCTCTCTCTCTCTCAAATCTATATAGCCTCTTCATATTTGGCATGTCGCCCATTTTGTTTACGTGGTAAAAAAAAATCTCAAGCCACTTTTTGCGAATGCTCGTTCTGTAGCCATAAGTATAATTGGATATAGTTGTCAGATTTTATTTAATTTGAGGTTTAATATCAATAAGCGTGCATAAAAACTAAATATTTTAAATAAATAAGATTCGAATAACTATGTACTTTCACTAGACTTTGCGATGGCACAGCGGTAGCGTCGTTGCCTTGTAATCAAGGCTTCGATACCCCCACAAGTAGTTCTTGAAACTGTAGGTCCACCCCCGATTCGTCTTACTGTGCATAAAGTGGACTTAAAACATCAAATCAATCAGTACTTCCACTAGTCTTTGCGATGGCGCAGCGATAACGTCGTTGTCTTGTAATCAAGAGTTCGATACCCGGTGGAGGTACAAGTGGTTCTTGAAACTGTAGGTCCAGTTTCAAAAATCAACTCACAAAAACAAAGCCACACTTATAAATCAAAGCTAACTCATGCAAGCTAAGAAACAAAGTTACTTACCTTTGGAAAATACTGCAGAAATGCTTTTCACTATCGTTTAAAATAAAAACAGAACTTTCTACACCAGTGCTTTAAGTTTTATACGGTTTTCTAATAAGGTCAAAAGTGAAATGTTAGCCAACGCAACGTGGACCAATAGAAATCCAACACAATCCGCTCTAGAAGATACTTCCCCATACATTTCAGCCACATCATTTTGAATAATACATCGCATTGTATTACTGGTATCTATGCTGCTAACTGACGTCACTATATATACTTCCGTCATCCCCCCAAGGCCTACGTATTGTTGAATTTTGTGTTATTGCGTCAATGTTGATAGCACACAAAACCCCCTTTCGCATTACAGGTATTTCAATGTAATAAAAAAGCTTTAGAATTTCATTAGAGATAAGAGGACTTGCATCACTGGTATCTATGCTGCTAACTGACATTACTATATATACTTCCGTCATCCCAAGGTCTACGTATTGTTGAATTTGCGTTATTGCGTCAATGTTTATAGCATGCGAAATCCCCCTTTCGCATTACAGATATTTCAATGTAATAAAAAAGCTTTAGAATTTCATTAGAGATAAGAGGACGGTATTTCGAAACCAACACAATGTAATTTCCTGCTCATTCTCGTAACCTACTCCATATTCGAGTGAACATATTTTTCGTTTAATGTCGCAAGTCATTTCAAATGTAGCTCAAAAAGCGAGTTGGCCTAAAAGCAAGATTTGCAGAAGGTAAAAGATAGCTTAAAAAACTGATGCCAGAGCTTTTCTTCTTCTTCTGTCTAATTTTCTCTCATTGTAGGTTAGTTTAGTGCGTAAAACGGATTACGCTGAGAGCAAAAGCCTATTAGCAGGTCGTGGTAGATTACACTAAAAAAGGGGGGAAGGGGAGAGAGGGGGGGCCTTACAGTAAAAGGGAGGCAGCCTTATAGGAAAATATCGTAAGTCATTTCAAATAAAGGTCAAAAAACAAGTTAGCATAAAAAATAGCTTAAAAAGTAATACCAGAGCTTTTTTCTGTCCATTTTTTCTCTCATTGTAGGTTAGTTTAGTGCGTAAAACAAAAACCTTGGTGATTTTTCAAGTGAGGAGATGGCAACACTGCTCGTGCCTTACGCGAGAAATCCATTAAGGCGAGAAAGTAGGTCAAAAGATGGTTCCAGAGTCGCCTGTTTCGCAACCGCATAGACGACATAGAGTTGGTGGTGACGAACGAGAAAGGAGACGTGGTGGATTTCGCAGGTGCCACTACGACGGCCATCGTGGAGATCAACGTATAATAAATAACCATACATGTAAAATGGAGCAAATCGAAAGTTACGAATTGCAATCTTTCCCTCCCAACCGTCGCACGTTCGCCAATCTGAACGAGGCGAACAGGGAGATCGAATACGACGTGGACGTAGGCGACGGGTTCATTCATCCTCACAGAGCGGACCTCTACCTTCAATTCGACGTGGTGAAGAAGGAAAGCGGAGACGCGTTTCCCGCAGCAGCAAACTTGATACTCGTGGACAACTTCGTGCCTCACCTGTTCTCGCAGGTGGAGGTGAGGAAACACAACACCGTCATCGACAGAATAGATTATCCAGGCATCACGTCGACGGCAGTGGGAACGTTGAAATTATCCAAAACGGACGCAGCGTACTATCAAGCCGGGGGGTTCGAAGCGGGAACCAAAATATCGACGACAAGTCACACGGTGCTCTTTCCCATGCGTCTGCTGCCTGGTTTCTTCTCGGACTACAAGGAGATCATGTGGAAGGGGGGATTGCGCGTCACGTTTCGAAGAGCGGCCAACGACAACGACGCACTGATGCGATACGCTACTTTGGGTCCGGACGGCACCACGCCGATAGCCAACACTTTACCCGAAGCGGCCAAGTGCGTCATCCGGAGCATGGAATTGAGAATGCCGGTGGTGGAATACGAAACGAACTACGCCCTCAAGTACAAAGCGGAGATCTTGAAAAGTCCGCAGGTGCCGATTCACTTTCACGGTTACCAGTGCGTGCAGAAAATGGCGTCGGGAAGTCACATGGAATTCGACGTGACGACGCAGTTCAACAACATACAGTTCGACATGCCAGATTTCGTCGTGGTGCTCTTTCAGACCGGGCGCGATAACAACCAGGAGAAAGATTCCAGCAAATTCGACGACTGCAAGATCAAGAACGTTTATCTCAAGAATGGACGCAACGAAGTGTTCCCGCGCGAGAATTACAACCTCGACATGACCAAAAACGATTACCTCAAACTTTACGAAGCTTACACGGCTTACAAGCGCGTGACCGAGGGAAGCGTGGACGTGTACTACGCGCCCAGCGAATTCAAAGCACGCAGACCCATGTTCGTCATCAACACATCTAAGAGGAAGCAGGTGGTGGTCAACGATCGAACCAACATCAAGGTCGTCTGCGAGTTCCACGATGCCTTGCCCGAGGATACCCTATGCAGTGTCATCCTGATTGCAGAGAAGTCCTTCGCCTACGACGTGAAGAACGAGAGGGTCACAGAGCAGTTTTAACAGGTTTTTAACATCTATTTTCTTGCACAATAAGAAATTTTTGTAATAGCACAATCAGTTACAATGGCACAGTACGAATTTCACTAGTTCAGATCAGTTACAATATCAATTTCATCAATTATCAGTTACATCACTATAACGCGAGACAATCAGAAATTTGCACAAAATTTGTTGTTGTTTTTACACGTGAAAATTAACAATAAAATATTTTTTTTATCGTTTCAGATGCTGTCGAAACATCAAAAACACATACACACACACTAGAAAAAAAGCATACAACCTTATTTGTAACACACACACATACATTCTCCATCTTCATCAAGAAAATATTATAATAAACATAATTATTTTTATCTATATCTGACAATAAAACTCTATATCCAAAAATATCACAACATCAAATAACACTAGAGTCGTTAGTACACGTTGCATGCATTACGGAGGTCCTCTGTAGAGTTTCATGGAAGTTTGAGAGAAAAAAAAAACACGTGAAACTCTATAGAGGTGCGGTAATCTATAACCGCAGCCGTTAGAGAACTTTTACTTTTTTGGTTGGGCACCACGCACCCTGGCGAGGTTATAGGGGCCAGGGATCCTAAAAAACAATTATTATTATTTGCTTGTTTGCGTCACAATACAGGCGCGCGCGCTTGCGTGCGTGCGTGCGTGTGTGCGTGTGTGTGTGTGGCACATCGTTCCCCCGAGAGAGAGAGGTTTACGAAGGTCACGATATACAAACATTGTCGGAGTTGGAAAATTACGATATGGCGCATTCGCTCACCGCCGTTGCCAGCTATAGGTTTTTCTCTCTCTCTCTAGCCCTTGCCAAGTAAGAAAAAATGTAGGTAGGAATTAATAACACTGCGAGAAAATAGAGCTCATGCCTTAATGGTTTTCTCTTGTAAGGCATGAGCTCCACCGAGCTCCACTTTCTGACGTTGAACCCGTGCAGTGTTGCCATCCACCCATCTCTCTCTCTTTTACGGCAGTGCCGGCTCTCCTTGCCCAGTGTGTGCAGGTTGGCAAAAATTGCTTTATGCACTGTAAGGCAAGCCTCAAGCAAAGTTGCCAGCTCCTTGCTTTAGGTTAGGTTAGAAAAAAAAAGCTGTAGGTAGGCTGTCGGTTGTTTAACTCTTCCCCCACTCACCTCTCTCTTTTTTTTTGTAAAAAAGCCGTGGTAAAAGTACCAGTAGGTTGGCAACCTTACTTTATGCACTGTAAGGCAAGCCTCCAGCAAAGTTGCCAGCTCATTGCTTTAGGTTAGGTTAGACCAAAAAAGCTGTAGGTAACCTGTCGGTTGTTTAACTCTTCCCCCACTCTCCTCTCTCTTTTTTTTGTAAAAAGCCATGGTAAAAGTACCAGTAGGTTGGCAACCTTACTTTATGCACTGTAAGGCAAGCCTCCAGCAAAGTTGCCAGCTCCTTGCTTTAGGTTAGGTTAGACCAAAAACCTTGGTGATTTTTTCGAGTAAGATGTTGGTAATACTGCGATAAAATAGGGGGGCTTATGCCTTACAAGAGCAAACCATTAAGGCTTTAGGTTAGGTTAGACCAAAAACCTCGGTGATTTTTTCGAGTAAGGAGTTGGTAATACTGCGAGAAAATAGAGGGGGGCTTATGCCTTACAAGAGCAAACCATTAAGGCATTAGGTTAGGTTAGACCAAAAACCTTGGTGATTTTTTCGAGTAAGGAGTTGGCAACACTGCGCCATCAAGTGGTGATTTTGCCTTACGAGAGAAATCCATTAAGGCGATCTCCACTTGATGACGTTCAACTCCCCAACTTATACTACTGATGTCGACGATGATGATGCTCGTGTGATTAATCTTCTTCTAATTTCAAACGACAGTGTTCACTATTACTGTCTCAGGAATGTTATGCTCTTCCTTTTTTCTCTATAAAAAAGAGAGATTTGTGTTGATTGTTTAGTTAAAAAGAATTTCCTAATTATTTGTTTTTTGTTACAAGAATTGTTTGAATTTCAAACATTCCTAAGTGTTTGCTTAAAGATTGATGCATTAACCTGTTAAGAATGTCACATTAATAATACCGACTCGGAAATGTCATGTCCTCTTCCTCTATAGAAGGTCATATAAATGTGCTAATTGGTTGGTTAGGGGGGATTTTTTGATTAGTAAATTGAGGTTATAAATACGTACGTATAAAGGTTTTGCTAATATGGAATGCTAAAGCTTAGTACTTGGCTCTCTCAGAGATTCGAATTCTATTAGGTTAAACAGCATAGAAATTTCACAGCAAGAATTCTCATATTTACTGACGATATTCTTAACAACCTGTGTTTTGATTCCACTACAAAAACTGTATACAAAATATGCAGTCCCTAGAATAAAATGGATGAGACTTATGAACCTCGACCTATACAGTTGTACAATCTGGCAATGAATAGATGTTGTTTTTTTATTAAGCATAGCAGAGTGTTTTCGCTTATTTTAATATCAGGCAACAATGTTAGAAAGTGGCCCCAAGAATACAATTTAAAATCACTAATGTGATATGAACTTTTTTACTTGTGTGTATTTGAATATGAAAGTAAAATATTTTGAATAATTGAGGGGGGCAATCACAAGTAAGCTTGCAATGGTATTGGGAGGTGTCACGAGTTCAAATTTTAGACGATTTCTGTTAATCTGCTAAGGCGATATCAGTACGAAAAAATTTGTAAAAAAAAAAGAGGCTAATGGCAACGATGAGGATGAATAATGATAATTATAATGAAATTAATGTGTGGCACTTAGAAAACAAAAACTTCAAAGTGTATTGCACCAACAGCTACAATTGTCCCCCTCCCCCCAAAATACAAGGCAGTTAACAGAGGTGTGTATATTTGTTGGTTTACGAGTCTGAGGGCTTAAGTTAGTATATTCACTATAGCTATACATATTAAAAAAATGAAATGACCTGAGCAATAAAATATAACAATACCGATTCTGGCTTTTTTTGTCGGATGACGTAGTGGTAACGTTTGTTGCAATCACACCTCTGATGGTGTATAAAACTGAAATGTTTTGCATAACATGAAATATTGTTAATGGGAATGTGTTGTTTCTAATGTTAAATATAGAAAGCAGATAACAAGAAAAAAGAAGAAAAGAAATAATGTTGCAGGTAGATACGGAGCCTCAGCCCAAACACATATATGATCAGACAGGATGTCAACGATGCATTCATAACTAACATGTGATTATTCAAAAATTGAAATAGTACAGTAAAAAACAACTAACTAACTAACTCTCTATGTTTTTTTTTTTTAACCGGCACGAATGGAAGGAATAAAGGAGATTTTTACAGGAATCTTGTTGGGAAATCTGATGGTAAAGGACCAAAACGAACATGGAGATGAATCTAAAAGAAATCTGTAAAGATTGGAATAGAATATATATAAATTTTGCTCAGGATAAGTACAAATTGAACTGTAACTACGAATTTTCAGAATCAAGAGTGCTAGAGAATTAATGAATTAATTAATTAATATTTAATATAATGAAGGTAGTAATATAGTATTCTTATTGAGAAGAGAATTTCTAAAAAACTTATTTTTCCTCGTACGTTTACTAATAGCAGTTACATTTGACATGTTTGACTAATCGCGAATCAACGTACGGAAGCCGTTGGAAGCAGTTTGAAGACTGAAATGGCTATGGAAGGACACTTATTATAATGTTAATATCTTAGTATAATGTTTTGAGAATTGCTTCTCGATAATGTTTGGTATATAATTTAATCTGTTGTTAGATAAAATACATAATTATCAGAATTTAAGGATGGAAAATATGAAGAGCGAATGAATGATACGTTTGACTAATCGTGAAGATAAGTATCACAGTACGTTTTATCGTTTCTTATATAAACGTTGAAACGTTTAAGAACGTATAAGAACGTTTACTGAAACGTTTCAACGACAATGATACTGACATAATTGATGAATGTGTACTGACAAAAAAAAAAAAAAAAAAAAAACTCCTCGCGACCTCACGCCCAAGCCATACGTAGGGGAGGGATGCACGGAAGCAGGGTTGGCAGTGCATACGGGCCAAACTGTCTACGCAGAACGAGAAGAAAAGTAAGCAAGAAATTGAAGTTCATCAAAAAAATAGGTTTTTACAGTAAAAAAAAATACGCAAGAAGTGAGATGTTAAGATAGTGAATTAAGATAGAGCATACCTGCACTATAAAGTTTAGTCGCTATCGGTTATGTCTTCTATGCCACTCATGTCATCCTCGTTGATGGGATGATCTTCCAAGGAGCTATCATCTTCCAAGGGACTATCAACGTCAGAATCACTGTCGTCGGCAATATTGATAATGAGTCTCTCTGTTGCACTATCGATTAACGGTTCTGCCTTGAGATATTTATCCTCAATATTTTTAACGTGATTTGACACTTTTTCCCACGCTGAAAGTGGTAACGTGGCTATAAATTCTGTGCACAAATTAGTAGCTGATTCCACAGTAAACTTCACGTTCTTTCGAAATGTATTGTTTCATGTCTGTCCATATCAGTTCTATCGGGTTAAGATCTGGGTGGTATGGCGGTAAACGTACAACAGAATGACCGTATTCTGCTAAGATGGAATCAATTTTGAACATCTTCAAACGGGGTTTGTTAAGTTTCACCAACGAATACAATTCTGATTTGAACATGTGTGCGTCAAAGGGGATGTTGTTTTGAACTAGCCACTGAATCATAGTATCTTTTCGGGAGGAGGAAGAAGGTGCAGGATTTATTTGTACGTTATGGTATGAGGCGTTGTCAACAACAACCACACTGTTTGGTGTCAAATTTGGGATCAACTTCTCTCGTAGCCACTTCTCAAAATTTTGGGCATTCATATCATGGTGGTAATCGCCAGAAGACTTTCCAGATTTGAACGTTAACAGTGCACCTGGAACAAAACCCTCTTCGCCGCCAGCATGGACAACAATTACACGTTGCCCTTTAGACACCGGTGCTTTGACGCCAGCCGCGGTTCCATCCAAGCTTCTTTCTTTGTTGTCGAGCTGTGAAAATGAGTCTCGTCAACGTAAACAATGGGTCGCCCTTGTCGACGAAAGATTTTTATGGCTTTGAGGTAAGATGAACGTAAACTTCTTATTTCGTCCTTTTCTATAAGCAGTTGTCTATTATTTTCTGCTTTTTTTCCACTTAAACCCTAGATCACGTATTATCTTGCGCACACACCAGACACTGCCTTCGAACCCTATTCTTTGTTTCAAAACCCTTCGGATACCTTCTAACGTTGGCCTTTCTCCATCCGTAATGTGAAATTCGTGCACAACACGCCTAACAACACACTTATCGAACTCGTCTATATCACTCTTGATTTTTCGGCGAGGTCGTGTTTTATAGGGCGTTTCCGACCCAGCACACGGGTGAGAGAGTTTCTTGTCTCACCTCTTCTAGTTGAATGATCGACCGGCTGAAGAGGAAAGCTTTTAGTTCATTGAACTTTACAGAAAAGACACAAGACAGCAAACCAACACTTATCCTAACTGGATTAAAAACTAAAACGAAATCATACACAAGGCATTTTTAAACAATTTACTAGAACTCTGTAAAATGATTAACTGGATTCTCTTCCAGCGGCAAATTGTTGTTGCCTTGTTTGTTCCTGAAAAGGGAGTTTGGAACAGTTCGGGTTTTATCACAATTTCTACAAATCTAGCATGAAAAAACTCGGCCATCTGAATGTTATTATTGCATTGAGGACGTTTGAATTACAAGAATACTCAACTCTACAAAAAAAAATGTCAACTTAATCTACAAATGGAGAGATGAAACAGGTTTCGACAAAACATTTCTTTCCCTCTGATCACTCATAAATTGCTTCCATTATTTTTTCATTGTTGTGCATCAAGAATTTTGTTTTAAAATTTTGTTTACATTATATCATATTTGCTTTAACAACGTTATTGTCATAATTTTAACGTGCTTCATGTATGTCACTTCTGACAATTTGTAACATATGTATCGTATATTTATTTGGTTCATTTTAGTAAGGGTTGAATTATACTTGGTCTACTGTATTTTATTACGACAGGTATGGGAAGGATGGGCAAGTGCAGGTCACCTGTTCTCCTGCCTGATTTAGCACCGTACGCCACTGGTCAACGGTGATATATGGACATTTAATGATTTTTTTTTTAACGCCGCTGATACATGGACGTCTTCACGATTTTTTCCAGGAAGGGACAAGCATGGCATTTTTCTAAGCGAGGGGGGACAATAATAATGAGGCAGAAACACCCCAAAAAAATAGTATTACTCCCTTTAAAAAAATTCTTCAGTTTCACGTTATCATGTTCCTGCAACGCCCTTACAATAATTAACATATATTACTAAGACTGAAATGAAATTATATGCATGAAATATGTACTTTTTCATTGACTTTCATTTCCGGGTGGCGTGGCCCCGCTTGGCCCCTCCCTTCCGGACGTCCATGCGAATGGAGAAATCATTCCAACAAGTTTTAGTTAATGGAATTATAAGGTGACTAGATTTGTTAAATCAATATACAAGAACAACAAAGAAAAATCCTTAATTGTTAGTTCTATGCATCATAAGCCACGAGAATCATGGAAGATCTATACTGTAATAATGAATTGAAGGAAATCATGCCGAGTTTTTATTTTTAGGCTACCTGTTCACGTAGGAATGGAAAGGTGCACAAAAAGAATTACAAAAATGTATGTAAAAGAAAACCAAGTATTTCGATCAAGTTATTTCTATAATTGTAATAAAGAATGACCAATTGTCCTTTCAACTAAGTACAGTATAAGTTTCAATTTGTCTTTTCCGGGTTATTAACTTTGCCTTGCCTTTCATCGTATATTTATCATGATCCTTAATTTTAAACAAATCTTACATAAGTTGGTAAAAAAATAGGACACCGAAACTATAGGACAAAAAATACTGTGATATAGAAACAAACACAAAGGAAACACCAATGACATTAACGCGGGTCAAACCAAAACCATTTGTCGTTGAGAGCTGAACTCACATCCACGAACTCGCAGAAAAATTCCCATGGAATTCGCTATTCGTCTGATATTGAATACCCAATGATGCTTTTCTGTTATGTAATAGACACTTATGAAGTGAATACATTACGAGGGCCACTATTTATATTTTGAGCCTTGGCAACACTGATTGAAGTTAGGCCCGATTTGATGTTTGCACGGAATCGTCTGGCATTATTGACCATAACGTACTTCAAATGTTTTTTCAATAGCTTGATTTGTGTTGTTTATGTTGCCTTGGAGATTGCGCGACAACAATAAAATGGAATTAACTCGTGAACATATTCTTGCGATGATTTTTTACGATTTTCGACGTGGATTATCAAGACAAGAGTGCATCGATCAACTTACTTCCACATTTGGCGATGAAGCCGCATCCTTTGCCATTGTGAAACGCTGGTATAACGAATTTAATCATGGCCGCCATTCGCTCACCGACGAGATTCGCGAAGGTCGTCCAAAATCAGTTGTTGTTCAAGAAAACATTGATGCTGTGCAAAACCTAATACTGCAAGATCGTCATGTGACATACTGTGAGATTGAGGCAACCATAGGCATTAGTTCCACCAGCATATATAAAATATTACATGATCATTTAGCTGTGAGAAAGGTATGTTCTTGTTGGATCCCACACAATTTGACAAACACTCAAAAAGACGCTCGCGTCAATTGGTGCAAACATATGCTCAATAAATACAATCGTGGTGCTTCAAAAGACGTATATAAGATTGTAACAGGTGACGAATCATGAATATATGCATATGAGCCGGAACGTAAACAGCAGTCGACTGTATGGGTGTTTCAAGATGAACCCAATCCAACAAAAGTTGTTCGCGCTCGAAGCACATCGAAACAAATGGTCGCCTGTTTTTTTGGGAAAACTGGTCATGTGGCAACTGTGCCTTTAGAGGAACGTAGAACGGTCAACTTTGAATGGTACACAACAATTTGTTTGCCAGAGGTCTTCGGTCAAATACGGAAAACAAACAAACGCCGTCGGATCATTCTTCATCAAGACAATGCCAGCTGTCACACATCTCGTCTAACAACCGACTTTATGAACAGTCAAAAAATCGAATTGATGGGTCATCCGCCGTACAGTCCTGATTTGGCACCCAATGACTTCTTCTTGTTCCCGAATGTCAAGAATAAATTGGGTGGACAACGATTTTCGTCGGCGGAAGACGCAGTTGATGCGTTCAAAAACCATATTATGTAGGTGTCTCAAGAAGATTGGAAAAACTGCTTTTGTTAGGCTCAAGATATAAATAGTGACCCTCGTATTAGTCCTACTTTGCCAGATTTCAGAAACCACACACACTCACATACTTAAAAGATATGAATAAGAGATTGGTCATTTGGAAATGAATTTTCAAGTTTTATTTTTATGCTCTAGTGAATAGATGTAAAGTAAAGTGAAGTATCTTATTGTTAAACAGAATTACAAATTTATATTTACTCAAGGATTAATTTATCACAATTAATTGCAATTATACATTCAACATACGTTGAAACAATGCCTTTTGTTATGGACTTTTGGTGGATTTAAGACTCAACAATACGCTATCGAAAATAAACCTACAGTTTAAACCCTACCTAAAATGGGATTCGAGCCACTATGTCCCTCCACCGGGTATCGATCCCAGTGCCCCTTCATTACAAGGCGACGTTGTTAGCACTATGTTATCGGGGCACAGCGCGTTACATCATGTTTTTTTTTTTTTGTGTTTTTTTGTCAGTACACATTCATCAATTATGTCAGTATCATTGTCGTTGAAACGTTTCAGTAAACGTTCTTATACGTTCTTAAACGTTTCAACGTTTATATAAGAAACGATAAAACGTACTGTGATACTTATCTTCACGATTAGTCAAACGTATCATTCATTCGCTCTTCATATTTTCCATCCTTAAATTCTGATAATTATGTATTTTATCTAACAACAGATTAAATTATATACCAAACATTATCGAGAAGCAATTCTCAAAACATTATACTAAGATATTAACATTATAATAAGTGTCCTTCCATAGCCATTTCAGTCTTCAAACTGCTTCCAACGGCTTCCGTACGTTGATTCGCGATTAGTCAAACATGTCAAATGTAACTGCTATTAGTAAACGTACGAGGAAAAATAAGTTTTTTAGAAATTCTCTTCTCAATAAGAATACTATATTACTACCTTCATTATATTAAATATTAATTAATTAATTCATTAATTCTCTAGCACTCTTGATTCTGAAAATTCGTAGTTACAGTTCAATTTGTACTTATCCTGAGCAAAATTTATATATATTCTATTCCAATTTTTACAGATTTCTTTTAGATTCATCTCCATGTTCGTTTTGGTCCTTTACCATCAGGTTTCCCAACAAGATTCCTGTAAAAATCTCCTTTATTCCTTCCATTCGTGCCGGTTTAAAAAAAACATAGAGAGTTAGTTAGTTAGTTGTTTTTTACTGTACTATTTCAATTTTTGAATAATCACATGTTAGTTATGAATGCATCGTTGACATCCTGTCTGATCATATATGTGTTTGGGCTGAGGCTCCGTATCTACCTGCAACATTATTTCTTTTCTTCTTTTTTCTTGTTATCTGCTTTCTATATTTAACATTAGAAACAACACATTCCCATTAACAATATTTCATGTTATGCAAAACATTTCAGTTTTATACACCATCAGAGGTGTGATTGCAACAAACGTTACCACTACGTCATCCGACAAAAAAAGCCAGAATCGGTATTGTTATATTTTATTGCTCAGGTCATTTCATTTTTTTAATATGTATAGCTATAGTGAATATACTAACTTAAGCCCTCAGACTCGTAAACCAACAAATATACACACCTCTGTTAACTGCCTTGTATTTTGGGGGGAGGGGGACAATTGTAGCTGTTGGTGCAATACACTTTGAAGTTTTTGTTTTCTAAGTGCCACACATCAATTTCATCATAATTATCAGTAGTTGTATTTGTGGTGGGATAAACTCACGAAAGGAAGAGCATCCCCTCAAGCAGATTTGCTACACTTAAAACTTGCTTAACATGAGCATATGAGTTTTTTGAGCAAGTGTGGAATCTTGTCTAATTCAAGATTTTTGTAAAAATGCCCTCGGGAATTTTTCAGAAAAGAAGAGCTTCCTCAGATTGATTTGCACATACTTACAAAAGTTGCATCAGCCAGATTTTTGTTCATAAACTTGTCAATTTTTGGCTATACCAGAAATTAAGCAAAAACCCATACATATACATACATATTTACTTCCAGTTTAAGTTTAATTGGACCCCAACCTCAATTTGCATATCTAATATTAAAACAATGTAATATGCAGAGCTCTCTTCTAGAATTGCTCCGTATTTGCATGTTTCCCCTCTGTGGCAATGTGCGCAATTCCCGAGACGGTAGTATTGATTTTTTTCCTCAGCGTCAGTATTTACAGAAATTCCCGAATATTGCATCAGCCAGTATTGTAAGACTGATTGAGGAGAACAGACGTGTTGATACAGTGCTTCTCATACTTACAGGTTTAAATTCATATTGAACAATATAAAATCTGATATTTGTTGTAATCCACTCATATTTAGAGTCAAGCTTATATTTGTCCCAGCCTGTTATACATAACAAGGTTATTGCTATTCAAGATATGCATGTTCGTGCAGGTATTTGCGCTGGGTCAGTGTGAATGATTTTCCACTTGTGGGCTATTGGCTTTACAACCTGTCATAAGATTAATATTAATAATATTAATCCATAGAGATTAGATTTAAAACCCAGGAAATTTTATATAAATACCAAAGCCAAAAATATTAAGTGTATACACACATATATACATACATACATACAAAGTACAGTGCTGAACCCAACTGATATTTTTTATTCAGTATAAAGTTTTGAATTGAAACCCGGGAAATTGTATATAATAAACAACAGTAAAAATGCCGAATCAAAAATATTGCGACCAATGCAATAAAAATATATCCAGCTCTAATTGGGCCAGACACCAAAAAATTTGTAACCCAGACAAATACAGAACTCCCACAAAAATTTGCCCCAAATGCAATAGAAAATACAGCATGCAATACTTTACATATACACATAAAGATACTTGCTCTGCACAACCATCCACATCTGGTCTGAAAAGAAGGCACGAAGCACCTGTTAATGCCAGAGCAGCAAAGCAGCCACGCTATGAACCCATCCGTAGCAGTTTTAACGGCCAATTAAGGGATCACCGGTTTGTATCAGAGCCAAGATGTGGCATTGAGAATTTCTTGAATAGTATAAATTCTAATCTGCAGGCAATTCTTAATGCACAAAATGGCTCTTATAAGCTCTCCCTCAAATTGTTTGTACAATATAAGAAGCCAAATGGCACAAAATTTACACATCCCCACATAACAGAAACTGTACCTGTATATTCAAATGCAAATTCAGACAAAATAATAAGCAGGCTGATAGATCAATTGAACATTAAACACTCTGAATTTGCGGCAAAAGAGTCAGGATGGAGCCTATGCGGTTCATCACACAAGCTCTATGTTAATATTTCTGAATTCACTCCATTACAAGGATCCACTTATGTGCCATTGCCTGCTAATATCAAAAACAAAAGAGCCGTGGTTAATATAGAAAATACCGACCAGAAATGTTTTCTGTGGTGTATATTAGCTGCTTTGTTTCCAGTTTTAAGAAATCCTGAGAGAATAACTTATTACAAACAGCATGAACATGATTTTGATGATGTAATGGAGGGTTTGGAATATCCAATGTCAGTTCAGAATATTGATAAATTTGAAAAAAGGGCCAGGCACATCAATGGCAAACAATTATCTATTAATGTATTTATTTGTTCTACTGGCAATTGCCCGATAGCACCTCTCAGAATCAGTACAATTGATGATGAATCTGCTATTCCGATTGATCTGCTCTTAATTGAAGGAGATGATACATACCATTATACTCTGATACATAATCTTGAAGCTTTAGTGAGAACACAACTAGACAAATATAAAAAAATATTTAAGTTGTGCAGAAGATGTTTAACCGTATTTGATGGTAGAAAAATGGTGAATGGTGTTTGTGAAGAGAATGCAGAAATTGCTAAAAACAAGTTAATTGGGCATCTGAAATACTGTGGGAACCATAAACCTGTTCATATGGTGATGCCCAATCCAAGTGAAAATTGCAAATTCAAAAAGTTTGAAGCCTTGTTGGAACACCCAGCATATATTGTCTGTGATTTTGAATCGAACCTCAAACCTATTGCATTCTGTAGCCCAGATCCAGAAGAATCTTCAATTACACCGTACCAGCAACATGAACCTTCCAGCTTTTGTTTTGTGGTTATACGGGATGGTGTTGTTATTAAAGAATATTCATACAAGGGACCAAATGCCATCAAAATATTTGCACATAGAATAGAAAATGAGTGCCGTGACATAGCATCTAACATCTTATTAATATCAAAGCCCATGTTGCCTTTAACAGAGGAACAGATTGAAGATTTCAACAAAGCAGAAAAATGCCCGGTATGTGATTGTGAATTTTCAGATACAAATATCAAGGTACATCACCATTCTCATACAGATGGTCGATATAAACAGGCCCTGTGTAATAGCTGTAATATTCAGATCAAGAGACCAAGATTTATCCCCATATTTTGCCATGGAGCATCCAATTATGATTTCCATCATTTGATCAGGTACGAGGGGTTTGAGAAGCAGAATTTAAATATTTTAGCTGAAAATGATGAAAAATATATATCTATTAGCAAGATAATTAAAGTTAATGGTGTTCCTTTTCACATAAGATTTCTTGATTCTTACAGATTTTTATCTGCTGGCCTGGCCATACTGGCCACTCAATTATCTGATGAACAATTCAAAATCACACGTGCATTGTTTCCAAATCAGGACCTGAAATTAATTAGGCGGAAGGGTGTATATCCATATGACTATGTCACAGATTTTTCTAAATTTGATGAGTGTTCCCTACCACCACAAGAAGAGTTTTACAGCAAAATCAGAGGATCTGGAATCACTGATGAAGATTATCACCATGCTCAGTTGATGTGGAACAATTTAAAATGCAAGACATTTGGTGATTATCACATGGCATATTTGAAACTTGATGTCACTCTCTTAGCTGATATATTGCAAGCATTCAGAAAATCTTCCATGCAAAATTATGGACTGGACCCAATATATTTTTTCAGTGCCCCGGGCCTAGCATGGTCTGCAATGTTTTTCAACACCAAAAAGCCATTGGATCTGATCCACGATCAAGATAAGTATCTGTTTATGGAGGAATGCATAAGAGGAGGGATGGTGCAATGTTCCCAGAGATATGCCAGAGCAAATAACAAGTATATGCCTGATTATGATCCAGCACGGCCATCAAATTATATAACGTATGTAGATGCAAACAACCTCTATGGTTATGCCATGATGGATAAACTGCCATATGCAGAGCTTGAATGGGTTGAAAATTTCAATATTGAAGATCTTAAGGACTTTGATGACAGTAAATATGGCCTATTCATAGAGGTTGATCTGACAATTCCTGATGATTTGCACAATAAATTTTCTGATTTGTCCCCAATTCCTGAGGTTAAGTGCTCACCTGGCTCTAAACAGAAGAAGCTCATGATGACTCTGGATCCGAAACAGGGATATGTCATATATTACAAAAACCTCCAGTTCCTGATGAATCATGGTGTTCAAGTACCCAAAGTTAGAAAAGTTTTGAGGTTCAGGCACTCAGAATGGTTGAAACCATACATTGATACAAACACGGAGCTTCGAACATCTGCAAAGAGCCAATTTGATAAGGGCTTGTTTAAATTGATGGTGAATTCAGTGTATGGCAAAACAATTGAAAATGTCAGGAAACATACCGATGTTAAAATAATTACTGACCCCAGCCGGAGCAAAAAATTGGTTGAAAAGCCCAACTTCAATTACAGAAGAATTTATGATGAGCACATGGCTCTTTTCAACATGATGAAAACAAAGATTAAGTTTGATAAACCTATTTATGTAGGGGCTGTGATATTGGAATTGTCCAAATTACATATGTTAATATTGTATTATGATGTGCTGAAACCTTTTTATGGTGATCGTGTAAAATTATTGTACATGGACACGGATAGTTTTATTCTTGATATTCAAACAGAAGATGTTTATCAAGATATGTCACAGCCTGAATTGTTTCAATACTTTGATACCAGTGAACATACAAGAATTCACCACCACAACAAAAAGGTGCCTGGCAAGTTAAAAGATGAGACACTTGGTGATGTTATTGTGAAATTTGCTGGGTTAAGTGCCAAGATGTACAGTTTTGAAACATGTAGTGGCGCTGTTGCCAAAAAAGCCAAGGGCATTGGCAGAGTGACTGTAGACAAAGATCTCCAATTTGAAGATTATGAAAATTGCCTCAAATCCCAGAATTCAATCAGAACATCAGAAAATAGAATTCAGAGTGAGGATCACTTGCTGACTAGCAATATTGTAAGAAAAGTGGCCCTGGACCCACATGATGATAAGAGATGCATTTTATCATGTGGCATACATACTTTACCTTGGGGGCATTGTGATTTGAAAAATGGCAAACAATGCCCAATTACAGAGCATGATTTGAAATAAATAAACATGCCTATGAACTTATTTGGGTTCAAAATTATGGACCTGCCAACACCACAAGCCTCTCCTGATATGCTGTCTAAACTGAGTGGCTTGTTAATTATTCACCTGAACAGCATATTTACAGATAATAATGATGAAACAGGTAAAATATTGTACATATTTAACAATAATTTAAATCATTACCAATTACCTGTAGGTGGGCAATTGCAATTTATTACAACCCCTGAGGGTGATGTTAAAATTTCAGTAGGGAGAAATATTTACAGAATTAAGCACTCAAACATGGTTTCTGGCACTGTATATACTGTTTCTGCTGGTGACTGCTTATATATTGAGGTCCCTGGATCTTATGACAAGCTTATACCCTTTTTTATAGAATTAAGAATCAGATACTCTATAATAAATAACCATTAAAACAAAAATGCCTAATGATATATTTGGCCATACAAGGCATGAAGATCACAGTGATGAGATTCTTATGCTTGATGTCAGAGTCAAGAAATTAAGAAGTGATTTACAAGCTTTACAAACCACACTGAATGCCAGTCTTCAATTAGAAATTACAAATTTACAATCACAATGCATGGACCCTCTTCTTAAAATTGATTCTGAACTCAAATTATTGCTTCAAAAATATACTGATCTGGCAACATTGGATAATTTTCAAAGTTTAGAAGAAGCTGTAGCAGCTCTTCAAACCAAATTTAAAACCCAGGCTACCAATTCTGAGCAATTGAAACAGCAATTGGAAGAGCAAATAAATAATGTCCAGACACAGCTCCAAACAATTGTCAAAAGCATAAAATCACAAGAAGATTTTGATCTAGTCATTTCCACTCTAAAAGAACAGATTCAGTCACTCCAAATACCTAATCTGGACCCTCTGCACAATGCCATAGCCGAGGTTAAAGAAAAAATTGAGACACTTGAAAATTTTATGAACAACTTGCCATCTTCTGATGCTTTGAATGCAATAACTCGGAGTGTAGCAAATATTAAGCTGCAACTTGAAACATATGAAGATTTTGGAAAAATTCAAAGTACCATAACCCATCTTGAAGGTACAATAGCAGCAGTGCAAAGTGATTTGGCAAATGTACAAGAAACTCGCCTGCCTGGGATTGTAGATACTCTTGTCAGTGTCCAGGAACAGATCACAAAGCTTGAAAACCTCAACACTGAATCTGAGCTATCTCATTTTCATCACTTGATAGATGATATCCAAACAAAGCTTGAAATTTTACAACAATCAACACCCACTCAGGCAGATATAGCCCTGCTCCAAAATGCTATGCAAAATGTGGCTGATGCTTCTGAATTAAACGATGTGAAATTGGCACTTGAATCTTTGCAAAATACAGTATCAAATTTGCCTACATCACAGGAACTTAAAAATATAAAGAGGGCAGTGAATAGGATATTGAAATCAGAAGATATCAAGAATATCCAAGCAGAGATCAAACAACTCACTCAGACAGTGGCCACTCTACCAACAAATCAACATATTAATGAACTGCATGCCCTGTTTGAGGATATCAGAAGACAGGTCCATGATCTTACTGCTCAAAATTCAAAATTGGCAGTTGTTGAAAATTTGCAACAAATTGTAGCTAATATCAAGCAACAGCTAGGGACCATGGAATCCAATCAAGCAAATGCTCTGTCTGTTTTTGCCACCCAGCTTCAAGAGATTGTGCAACAATACAAGAAACTTATTGTGGACATAAAAATCAAGCCAGGCCACGATGATGTTGTTAGGACCATCAATGAGCACCTTGAATCTGTAACAAGCAGATTGCTCACAGCAGAAAAGGAAATAACAGGCATAATCGAGAATCCAAAACATACAGTAATTCTTGAATTGTACAGCATCCCCAACAAAGAATATGATTCTCCATTTACACCAGGTGGCAAAATATATATGCTGTCCCCTGCACAATTTTATTACCAGTTTTTTGTTGGGGGCACATTGAGACCAATCAAGATCAAATATTGGCATCAGCCACAGGCACACCACTACCCTACCTTATCAATAACAAATGCTGAGAACAAAGTAAAAATCACCAGTGTAGAGTTAGAGGATTTTACAGATCCCAATACATTAGAAACAGCCTATGTTGAAGATGATGGCTCTCTGGAATTTAAAATACAAATAGGGGACAAATTATATTTGGAAAATCCTGTAGTATCAGCTGCTGAACACCCCATAGTTGCAATATTCTTGTTTTCATATTATGTCTAGACAAATTATCGTTGATGAATTACACAGACAAGCCAGACATCATTTTAAGAGACTCCCAGTAGTCACAAAGGGCATAGATGATTTATGGCAGAGCGACTTGATTGAGTTGTCAAGTGGACAGTTGAAAAACTTAGACAAAATCAACAAGGGCTACAAGTATCTACTCACTGTAATAGATACATTTTCAAAATTTGCCTGGGCTGTGCCACTCAAATCCAAGACTGGAAAATGTGTTACAGAAGCCATCGGGACAATCATCAATCAGAGTGGAAGATCACCGCGCTATTTGCAAACAGATAATGGCAAAGAATTTTATAATTCAGTGTTTCAACAATTTATTAAAAGCCAGGCAATAAAACATTACTCGAGTTACAGTGATCTCAAGGCCTCAATTGTAGAGAGATTCAACAGAACCTTAAAAAATCTTATGTATAAACAATTTACCCTCCAAGGTAATTATAAATGGATTAATATTCTTCCAGAACTTCTACATAAATATAACAACTCGGTCCATTCCACAATCAACATGAAACCCTCCGAAGTAACTTCATCTGATGAGCAAAAATTGATCAGGACTGTTTATTATCCTAGATACCAGCCAACAACAAGAAGGGCCAAATACAGAGTGGGTGATCAAGTAAGAATAAGCAAATATAAGCACTTATTCAAGAGAGGCTTTACAAGAAACTGGAGTACCGAATTATTTACAGTGGTTCAAGTTAAACCCGGGACCCTTAACACATATATAATAAAAGATCACCGAGGAGAAATTCTCAAAGGCAGGTTCTATGAACAAGAACTCAGCAAAACTAAACAGCCTGACACATATCTCATAGAAAAAATCATCCGCAGAAAAGGCAACAAGTTATTTGTCAAATGGCTGGGACTTCCAGAACACAGCTGGATCGATGCAAACAAAATAATAATATGAGCACCTGGGATGTTATAAAGAGGCTGCCAGAACCTGAACAACAGAATAAGAGAAATGGCAAATTGCTGCCTGATAATATTAGATGTCTTATTGTTGGGCCATCTGCTTGTGGTAAAACTACACTAATAGTTGATAATTTTTTATTGGCACCCAACTGGTTAGACTGGAAAAACAGGCACTTGTATGTCTTCTCTAAGAGCTTGGAACAATTAAAATATCAGCAGCTGATGAAGCTATATGATGGATTGGATATAGCCACTTTTGAATCAGATGTTAAGCCACTTGATGAATGTCTCGATAATTCTGTTGTTGTGTTTGATGACATTATATTGGATAATCAAAACAAGGTTAGAAATTTCTTTACACAGGGCCGACACAAAAACATTGATTGCTTCTACCTGGCACAGACTTTTTCAAAAATACCGAAGCAGCTGATCCGAGACAACAGCAATTTTATATGTGTGTTTCATCAAGATCATACCAACCTCAAACACATACATGATGAATATGTAGGTGGGGACTTGAGCTACAATGATTTTTCCAAGTTTTGCAGCAGGTGCTGGAACCAGGACAGTTATGGGTTTGTCACTATTGATATGACAAGAACACCCAATAGCGGCAAATACAGAAATAAAATCAACGATTTTCTAGACGTTGAAACATATATAAATAACCATGAAACGACCAGTCATTGACGATCTTAAGTTAAGAGATTATCTTGTAAAAAGATTTAAGGGATGGAAATCAGAGAACCGAGGAATTTATGAAAAACACAAGCAAACAGAACAGCCTGTAATTGATGCTATTAATAATTTAGGTAAGAATATCAAAACTGTTACAGAGCAGAATCAAGATTTGATCACGGAGCTTGTACCTGTAGCTGCAAGGAACATATTAGATTATCCATTCACCCCACTTTCCAGTATTCATACACCTAGTCCTGTTGCTCCTCGAAGAATTGAAGCTACTCAGGATCCTATTGAATTGGGTCTTCTTGCTCAAAAATATTTAACTACACCTAAAGACAACAAAGATGAGGTCTTTGGCTTATATGCTGACACAGAGCTTGATGGGAGCATCATTCATAGAATTGGCAATTTCAGAGTAACATTTATGGGGGATGATATAATTGTTTATTCAGAATCTCGTCTCGGAGAAAAAGGTGCTTTTGTTAAGTACCCCGGAACACCTGGATTGTGGGAACTGATGACTAGGAAAAGGCCTGGCAGCTATACAGATCAAGATTATGAGCATTACAAAGAAATATTAATAAAATCAGATGCTCTATACCAGAACAATGATCCCACACAAAAAAGAGTCAAGTCTAGCAGTGGGGCAAAATACAATAATTTAATCAAGCCCATATGGTCACAGATCAAGACAGGTAGTGGAATCAAACAATACAACACCCTGCCCAAAGAATTTGTGTGGGTTGATGATGTCAGGAAACTTGTAGATAGGTTATTGGTGATAGCTGGGGAGGAAAATGCTGGCAACCACAATTTTTACAATGAAAAGGTTGGAATTATGGACATGATAAGCACAAAATTGTCTAATTTTATAGTGAATGACCCTAAGGGGATTGGATATCTCATAAAAATTATTAATACTCTACCACCTAAATTTTGGAATGTTTCTGAGGGTCGGGGGTTGGTTAATGACATTATAAACAAGCTGCCATTTGAACTACATATTCCAGGCTATCAGTATTGTGGTCCAGGCACAAAATTGGATCATAGATTAAACAGAGGTGATCCTGGTGTAAATCCCCTAGATGCTGCTTGTAGAGACCATGACATAGCATACAACACACATTCTGATCTTGACAAGAGACATGTTGCAGACAAGAAATTAGAAGAGGCTGCATTTGGTAGATTTGTAAGCAAAGATGCTTCTTTGAGTGAGAGAATAGCAGCATTGGGAACCACCATAGCTATGAGCACCAAACAAAAACTGGGGTGGGGGCTGTGAATATGTATATAATAAACCTAGAATGAAGGCCAAGGGTGTTATGTATCAAATACCTTATGCAGGTCTCAAATCTCTTAAAACTATTGACAGTCTCTTGACCAAAAAGCAGCGCAAGAAAAAAAGCTCTTGTCTTGCAAAGGGACATGGTATGAAATTGTTGCTTAGTACCCCCCAATTAAAAAAATTACAGCAATCTAGAAAAAAATCACATACAGGGGGTTTCATATTTACTATCCCGGCCATCTTAGCTGCTCTCGGGGCTGTTGGGAGCTTGGCTGGGGGATCAGCCGCCATAGCAAAAACAGTAATAGATGCCAAGAAAAATAGGGCAGAATTAGATGAGCAGAGGCGCCATAACCTGGCCATGGAGAAAAAAGGCAAAGGTGTTAAGAGAGCCATGAATAAGTTTAAAAAAAACAAGAGCCGCTTACAAACCAAGATATTGAAGCTTTAATCAAGCCACTGGGCATCAAAAATTTTAGAGGTGTGTACATGTCTGATTCTTTACCAGAACAACCACTCAACAAAGAGTGTGGCATTGTTAATTTGGATGAGTACAAAAATCAGGGCACTCACTGGATCTGTTATCTTAAATATTTAAACAATGAGGCATTTGTGTTTGATTCATTTGGAGGTATTCCTCCTGAAAATTTAGTAAAATATCTAAAATCAGCTAATCTTTATTACAATAATGCCCGTCTTCAAAACTTCAAAGATGTTAATTGCGGACATTTGTGTTTATCTGTTCTTAGATATATGTCTCAAATAAATAAACCATCAATTGAAGATTTTCAAAAAGCCTTGTGGTATCTGAAACATCATGGGGGTATTCCATCTCACCAGCCAAAATTCAATATTGAAACTCAAATTACATGATGACATTGTGTATCCCAAAACAATAGCTCTCAGAGCATTTTACGGCATGTACTTGATCCCTAATATTACGCACCACAACAACACAATTGCAATAGGGGATCAAAAAATTGTCATCACTCCAGGGCAATATAATCTATCCACTCTAAATGCTCAATTACCCAGAGGTGTAGTGTTAAGTCAAAATTCTGTCACTCACAGAGTAGAGATTGTATCTGCTACAGAAACAGTGGATCTGGGTACTATAGGAGAGCTGTTAGGCTTTGAGAACAACACAAAACTTGAAGCGGCCATCAAACACACTGCTATGAATATACCCAAATTCTTAGCCATAGAGACACTGAATATTCACTGTAATGTGGCTGAGGGTATGATCACCAAATCAAATGGCATAGGCACTCACAAACAAACTGGCATCATTGCAACATTCAAACCTAATTCTGAATTTATGGAGCCAATCATCTACACTCCATCCCCAACATTATATTTTCCTGTGTGTCATAACAGAATAGATAACATTGAGTTGATGGTCACTAATGAAAAAGAAGAATTAGTTGATTTTGCTGGAGCCACAACAACTGCTATCATAGAGATTAACATTTAAATAAAAATACATACAATGGAAAATATTGAGAGTTATGAGCTACAATCATTCCCTCCAAACAGGAGGACATTTGCAAATTTAAATCAACCCAACACAGAGATTGAGGTTGATCTTGATGTAGGGGATGGCTTTATACACCCCCACAGAGCAGATCTATACATCAAATTTGATGTTGTAAAGCTCGATGGAACAGATTACCCTGCAAATTCAAACATAAGATTGGTAGATAATTTTGTGCCGCATCTGTTCTCTGAAATTGAGATCAGAAAGCATGGTGTTGTTATAAACAGAATAGATTATCCCGGCATTACCTCCACAGCTTTGGCCACACTAAAATTATCCAAAACCGAAGCTTCTTACTACAAAATAGGGGGATTTGAAGCTGGTGATAAGATATTATCTAAAAATCACACAGTGCTGTTCCCCATGCGCCTGTTGCCAGGATTCTTCTCGGATTACAAAGAAATTATGTGGAAGGGCGGTTTAAGAATCACATTTAGAAGAGCTGCAAATGATAACAATACTTTGATGAGGTACAGTGCAATAAACTCTACAGGAGAAGCTTTGCCTAATACCTTACCAGATGCAGGCAAATGCATTATTCAGACTATGGAGCTAAGAATCCCAGTTGTTGAATATGAAGCCAGTTAAGCTCTTAAATACAAAGCAGATATAGTAAAAAATCCACAGGTTCCTCTGCAATTTTATACATATCAATGTGTACAGAAGCCCGCATCTGGCACATATTATGAATTTGATGCTACAAATTCATTCTCCAGTATTCAATTTGACATGCCCGATTTTGTAGTGGTACTGTTTCAGACTGGGAGACACAACAATCAGGAAAAAAATTCAAGTAAATTTGATAACTGCAACATCAAGAACATATATCTTAAAAATGGCAGAAATGAGGTTTTTCCTAGAGAAAATTACAATTTAGACATGTCCAAGGATGATTTCCTCAAATTATATGAGGCTTTTTCGGCTTTCAAGCGCGTCACTACTGGCAGTACTGACCTGTATTACTCACCAGATGAATTCAAAACACAGAGACCCATGTTTGTAATTAACACTTCAAAAAGAAAACAAGTTGTGGTTAATGACAGGACAAACATTAAAATTATCTGTGAATTCCACGAGGCATTACCTGAAGACACCATATGTAGTGTCATTCTCATAGGTGAAAAATCATATGTTTATGATGTAAGAAATGAGAGAGTCACGGAGCAATTCTAGAAGCACGATTCAGGGCTTCCCCCATGGCGCAGTGGTAGCGTCATTGCCTTGTAATCAAGAGGTCCCGGGTTCGATACCCAGTGGAGGCACAAGTAGTTCGGATCCCACTTTAAAACTGTAGGGCCAGTCCCGATTAGCCTTACTGTGCATAAAATAGACTTAAAACAGCAACTCGAACTAGAAACACGATTCAAGCACAGAAACCCTTTGGATATAAAACAATACTTTACCGTCAGAAAATATATTACCTACCCATTTTATAGCACCTATGCTTACGAGCAGAAAAGCTTTTACCTACTAACACAGCACATTTGCCATTGCAATTATTCTGTTGCGACAAGATCAACCCTTTGCATGACAATATCCGAGAAGGCAATTCCTCAATATAATGGATGGTCCCTGAAAAAGGCATAGTATAGATAAGAATTTCTCTTTGAGTTCCATGACAAATGACATGTAATTTCCCTCGGAAAAGACACAATAGAGGTAATATCAACAGATATAATCACTCAGGCATACAGAAAGAAGGCAATTACTCTTTGATGATGAATAACTCTGAAAAGACGCAGTATAGATTATATCTGCTGGCATACAACTCCCGGGCATGCAATAATTTATTGTTGGCCGAAACATGGGACTGATCAAAAGATTGGAAAGAACATGCAATGTTTACTTGACCTCCATTCTATTGTATTGATTATGCAGTTTCGCCCGTATTGTTGTTACCCAGATAACAAAACTCTGGTGATTCTTAATAGAGAATAATTTTGCTCTGTTGTACAACATTTTTTACCAAATTTAAGATCTGGGAGCTATCAACTAGCAGTATTTATTCTCAAAATCTCACGTATGGAATGCCACATCTCTCAGGACTCGAACCCGGAGTCCCTTGTTTACAAAACAACAATATTAACATTTTGCCATCAGATTTTATGAGGACTCAAACCCGAACCTTTTGATTACAAGGCAATGCACCACGCTCCACTCGGTCTCAGAACCCAATAGATATCAATTCAAGATTCCTGGGATTTTGACAGAAAAACATACTATAAGCTTAATTTCTGGTATAGCCAAAAATTGACAAGTTTATGAACAAAAATCTGGCTGATGCAACTTTTGTAAGTATGTGCAAATCAATCTGAGGAAGCTCTTCTTTTCTGAAAAATTCCCGAGGGCATTTTTACAAAAATCTTGAATTAGACAAGATTCCACACTTGCTCAAAAAACTCATATGCTCATGTTAAGCAAGTTTTAAGTGTAGCAAATCTGCTTGAGGGGATGCTCTTCCTTTCGTGAGTTTATCCCACCACAAATACAACTACTATTATCATTATTCATCCTCATCGTTGCCATTAGTCTCTTTTTTTTTTACAAATTTTTTCGTACTGATATCGCCTTAGCAGATTAACAGAAATCGTCTAAAATTTGAACTCGTGACACCTCCCAATACCATTGCAAGCTTACTTGTGATTGCCCCCCTCAATTATTCAAAATATTTTACTTTCATATTCAAATACACACAAGTAAAAAAGTTCATATCACATTAGTGATTTTAAATTTTATTCTTGGGGCCACTTTCTAACATTGTTGCCTGATATTAAAATAAGCGAAAACACTCTGCTATGCTTAAAAAAAAAAACAACATCTATTCATTGCCAGATTGTACAACTGTATAGGTCGAGGTTCATAAGTCTCATCCATTTTATTCTAGGGACTGCATATTTTGTATACAGTTTTTGTAGTGGAGTCAAAACACAGGTTGTTAAGAATATCGTCAGTAAATATGAGAATTCTTGCTGTGAAATTTCTATGCTGTTTAACCTAATAGAATTCGAATCTCTGAGAGAGCCAAGTACTAAGCTTTAGCATTCCATATTAGCAAAACCTTTATACGTACGTATTTATAACCTCAATTTACTAATCAAAAAATCCCCCCTAACCAACCAATTAGCACATTTATATGACCTTCTATAGAGGAAGAGGACATGACATTTCCGAGTCGGTATTATTAATGTGACATTCTTAACAGGTTAATGCATCAATCTTTAAGCAAACACTTAGGAATGTTTGAAATTCAAACAATTCTTGTAACAAAAAACAAATAATTAGGAAATTCTTTTTAACTAAACAATCAACACAAATCTCTCTTTTTATAGAGAAAAAAGGAAGAGCATAACATTCCTGAGACAGTAATAGTGAACACTGTCGTTTGAAATTAGAAGAAGATTAATCACACGAGCATCATCATCGTCGACATCGCTTATTCTGACGGGGATGTACGACATGTTTATCCAACGTATAGGAATACACGTTGATGATTAAGTGTTTTCCTTCTGCATCTCGTGCTCGTGTTTCGAATTTTGATGTATCAGAAATAGTCACCGGGTATTCGATGCCAGACATTACACTTTCAAAACTCGGACTCGTATTGTTTGTAATATCCAATTTACTGTGGATTATTTTTGCAATAAACAGGATGCAGTGCAGCCAATATACGCCAAAAAAACACTTGTTATCGCTGTTCTGTATATTTAACATAGCCCTCTTGTGTTGAATGTTCGGTGGAAGAGGCATAAGCTAAGTACATGTTGCTAGAAGGCCTTCGTCGTTGCAAGTCATCCATAACCCATTCACTAAGAAATAAGAAAAAAATATTGACGTACTGAAAAAAAATTGACTTGTTCACCGAGTTCACAGATGTTTATTTATTGATGACTCCGTCGTTGTCGTCTATCAAAAAACCTAAGTACGTTGGAAACAGTAAAAGAGTTATCGAAAAATCTCCCCCCTTGTCGATTTTTTTTTGGTGACTGTAGGTCCAGTTTCGATTAGTTTTACTGTGCATAAAGTAGACATAAAAAAAAACAAATCCAAACCAGAGTATCAACAAATTAAAAAAATAAAATTACCCCCTGTGTACTTGTATAATTTAAAACGTTAAGTTCGATACCCGGCGGATTTTACTGTAGGTCCAGTTTCGATTAACATTACTGTGCATAAAGTAGACTTAAAACAACAAATCCAACCCAGAGTACACGCGTCAATACCATCCACCATGAGTAAACTAGCATGATTATGATCATCGTCCCCTTCCCCTCCCTCCGATTGTTACCTCGCTTTTATGTTATTCGCAATAAAAAATAGTTTTTTCAAGCGCACGTTATGTATGCTAGTAGTGCAGGTTGGGGAGTTCACAAACATCAAGTGGTGAGCTGAAGTGGTGAGCTTGCCTTAATGGATTTCTCTCGTAAGGCATGAGCTCTATTTGATGGCGCAGTGTTGCCAGCTTCTTACTCGAAAAAATCACCAAGGTTTTTGGGGCAACCTAACCTAAAACAAGGAGCTGGCAACCTTTTTCTTGCAGTGTTACCAACTCCTCACTCAAAAAAAATCACCAAGGTTTTTTTTCTTGGTCTAACGTAACCTAAAGCAAGGAGCTGGCAACCTTGCTTGAGGCTTGCCTTACAGTGCATAAAGCAAGGTTGCCAACCCACTGGTACTTTTGCCATAGCCTTTTACAAGAAAAAAAAGAGAGGGGGAAGAGTTAAACAACCGACAGCTTACCCACAGCTTTTTTTTGCTCTAACCTAGCCTAAAGCAAGAAGCTGGCAATTTTGCTTGTGCAATCAACCCGGTTGACCGCCCTCAAGTAAAAATCAGCGTTGCCAACTCCTCACTCGAAAAAAAAAATCACCAAGGTTTTTTTGGTCTAACCTGGCCTAAAGCAAGGAGCTGACAACTTTGCTTGTGCAATCAACCCGGTTGACCGCCCTCAAGTAAAAATCAGCTTTGCCAACTCCTCACTCGAAAAAAAAATCACCAAGGTTTTTTTGGTCTAACCTAGCCTAAAGCAAGGAGCTGACAACTTTCCTTGAGGCTTGCCTTACAGCGCATAAAGCAATTTTTGCCAACCTGCACACACTAAACAAGGAGAGCCGGCAACAAATATATACTGCCGTAAAAGAGAGAGAGATGGGTGGATGGTAATATAGTATGTGTGTGCGTGTGCGCGTATAATATGTAGCATTATTAACTAGAGTGTGTTGGCAATTTACTTACAACTAAAAAAAAATAGAGATGCCAACTTTGCTGTAAGATGAAGAGAGAGAGAGAGATTTATGGTTGGCAACAGTAACGAGCGAATGCGCCATATCGTAATTTTCCAACTCCGTATATCGTGACCTTTGTAAACCTCTCTCGGGGGAACGTTGTAACACAAACAAACAAACAAAATAATAATTGTTGTTTTTAGGATGCCTGGCCCCTATAACCTCGCCAGGGTGCGTGGTGCCCAACCAAAAATGTAAAAGTTTTCTAATGGCTGCGGTTATATATTACCGCACCTCTGTAGAGTTTCACGTGTTTTTTTTTTTCTATCTACAATCATATTTTTCTTATATATTTTTTTATTTTTTTTACAGAGTTGATTAAAGCACATATTTGAGGAAAACAACGCCACCCATATATAAATAAACCCCTCAAACTAACACTAATTAGAATTAGCCTACAAAATTTTTCTCGTAAGGTATTTTTTTGTAAACACTCTACCACCAACAGATCACATATAAATAAACATACCCCCCAAAAAAAAATGCAATCTGAGAAAAGTTGCCCCGTGTGCAAGATAACCATATCAAGCGCACATTTTGCAAGACATTGTCGTACCTGCGCACCTGGTAAGCGTGTAACCGCTAAAAAACCATGTCCCAGGTGCGGTATACATATTACCACTAATAATTTGAAGAGGCATATAACATCATGCAAAGTTGTCGTCGGAGCACCTGTTCCCCAACCGTCGACCAGCTCGACCAAGAGGAAAGCGGAAGCCGACTCGCTACCATCCGCCAAACGCGTCAAGCCTGTGGCGAAAGCGAACCAGTCTGCTTTCCAGCAGTTGTTAGAGGACTTTGTCATCACTTCGGAGGGCTCATGCGACGTACGTAGCTTTTTGGAGAACGTGCAAGCCAAAATTATTTCCATCCTCGGCGATGCGCTTGCAACGCACTCTACTAAATTCTACGCATCGCTACGTTGCCAGTACAAGAAGCCGTCTGACGAAATTTACAGCTTCTGCCACAATACTAAGGCGAAGACGCTGCATCTGGCGGATGTCGACAACCTCGAGGTCATCTACAACCAGTTTGCCGATGAGCTGGTGGCAAAACAAGAAGAACATCAAGCTAAAGGCTCGGGGGGTTCGCTGTGTGGCGAGCCTCACGAACTGTGCGTCAAACTTTGCAAGTTCATACCTCTCTCCGCCTCCAGCTACGTCCCCTTACCACCTACCATTGTGGCAAAGAAGGCCGTCCTGAACATTCAGAACAGTGACGCCAAGTGTTTTCTCTGGTCGGTGCTTGCAGCGTTGCACCCTGTCCACTGGAAAAACCAACCACGCCGAGTTAACCACTACCTACCCTATGAGGCAGAGCTGGAAGTTGCCATGGCTGGGATCGACTACCCGGTAGAGGTCACGGACATTCGAAAGTTTGAGGCTCGTGCTCGGCTGGCCATCAACGTTTACGGTCTCACTGACGAAAATGCGGTGTACCCCATCAGGGTGAGTGACGTAAAGGACGATGGTGCGCAGGAAATTCACCTTCTGCTCATCAAGGACGAGACCCATCACCACTACACCCTTATCCGTTCCCTCTCCCGGTTGGTGTCGAGCCAAACAAGCAAGCATCATGGTAGCATAGAAGTTTGTCGCAGGTGCTTGTCAACTTTTGACAATCGAGAACAGCAGGATTATCAGCACATCAAAGGTCCCAACATCGCTGCAGAGAAGCTTGCCAGCCACAAACTTTATTGCAATGCCAACGAGCCTGGTGTGGCAGTCTTGCCCAAACCTGGCACCGTGGAGCGTTTCCACATGCACGGTGCCATGGTGGAGCATCCCGCTATCATCATCGCGGATTTCGAGGCCTTCCTCAAACCCCTGTCCACTTGCGATCCAGATCCCGAAGTTTCTTCCACCACCCCTTACCAACTCCACGAGGCTTCGAGTTATGCATACGTTGTGGTGCGACGAGACCAGCACATCGCCCCCGAGCCCTACGTGTATCGCGGTCCCGACGCAGTCAAACACTTCCTCGAGAGGATGGTTGTGGAAGCCAGCGAGATAGGGAAGGTACTGTTGGCCCCCAAGTCTATGCTCCCACTGTCCCCCGATGATCAGCGTAGACACGACGAGTCCATCGCTTGCCCTGTCTGCGTCAAGGAGTACACCGCCAACAATCGTAAAGTCCAACACCATGATCACTTTGACGGTAGGTATGTTGGTCCTTGGTGCAACGGATGCAACCTCATGGCCCGGGACCCGCGCTTCATCCCTGTGTTTTTTCACAATGGCTCGGGATACGACTTCCACCACCTCGTCAAGCATCTTGGGTACGACGACATGCGAATCAACGTCCTGGCGCAGAACGAGGAGCGTTACATCAGTGTGAGCAAGTGGGTGCGAATCCCAGGATCACACTCTACCGTCGAGCTTCGCTTCCTCGACTCCCTGAGGTTCCTCCCGGCCAGCCTCGATGCTCTCGCAGGGAAGCTTAGCGACGAGCAAATGCTCATCACCTCCGCGAACTTTCCGAACTTGGACGCAGGTCTCTTCAGGCGTAAGGGGGTCTATCCCTACGAATACGTCACAGATCCTTCCAAGTTCGCGGAGACGACGCTACCTTCTCGAGCAAACTTCTATAGCAAGCTGCGAGGCTCGGGCATCTCTGAGGATGACTATCACCATGCCCAGTCCATGTGGCGCGAGCTGGGCTGTCGAACTCTCGGGGACTACCACGACGCCTACCTCAGACTTGACGTGACGCTCCTTGCCGACGTGTTCCAGACGTTCCGTGCGACCGCAATGAAGATCTACAAGCTGGACCCCGCCTACTTCTACAGTCTCCCCGGACTGGCGTGGTCAGCCATGTTTCTGGTGACGAAGATCAAGCTGGAGCTTCTTTCGAACGTGGACATGATGCTGTTTGTGGAACGTGCCGTGCGGGGTGGAATGGTCCAGGTGTCGCAGCGACACTCGCACGCCAACAATCACCACATGGCCACCGGATGCGACCCCTCACAACCGTCCAGCTACATCATGTACACGGACGTCAATAACCTCTACGGACACTCCATGATGCAGCCACTCCCCTTTAGAGGCTTCGAGTGGGCTGACCCTTCCAACTTCGACGTCGAAAGCTTCGACGATTCGGAACATGGGTTCTTCGCCGAGGTGGACCTTGAGTTCTCCGAGAAGCTGCAGGATTTGTTCTGCGATCTTCCCCCTGCACCCGAGTTCAAGTGTCCACCCGATTCCAACCAGAAGAAGCTCGTCATGGATTTCGAGCCCAAAGAGCGTTATGTCCTGCACTACCAGAATCTCCGGTGGTTGATGCAGCGAGGGGTCACGGTCCGCGCAGTTCACCGCATCCTCAAGTTCGAGCATTCTCCATGGTTGAAGCCATATATTGAAGTCAACACCAAACACCGCACTGCAGCCACGTCCGAGCTTGATAAGGATTTCTTCAAGTTAATGAACAATGCGGTGTTTGGCAAAACTATGGAGAATGTACGGAATCGCATGGACATAAAATTGGTAACGAGGAAAGCACAATGTCGCAGGCTCGTAGCAAACCCATTATTTAAATCGAGGACTATTTATAATGAGCAGCTTGCTCTGGTGCATATGAGGAAGGGTGAGGTAAAACTCGACAAGCCAATTTATGTTGGTGCCTCAGTATTAGACCTGAGCAAGCTGCACATGTTCGAGACGTACTACGACATATTACGTCCACATTATAGCCACAACATCTCGCTTCTCTACACGGACACGGACAGCTTGGTGTACCACGTCCACTCAGCCGATGCATACAGGGATATAGTCACGGTACCAGCTTTGGTTAACCTTTTCGACACCTCGGGCTATCCCCAGCCGAACCAGTACGGCATCCTGCCCCGAAACAAAAAAGTGCCTGGCAAACTCAAAGACGAGAAGGACGGTGATGTAATTCTCGAGTTTGCAGGTCTTCGCGCCAAGGCCTATGCCATCAAAGCCGAGGGCAGCGTTACCAAGAAGGCCAAGGGTGTCGGCAGACAGGTGGTTCGGGAGCATCTCGCATTCGAGGACTTCGTCGATTGCCTCAAGACCAGGTCGTCGGTTCTAAGAGAAGAACAGCGCATCCAGAGCGTCGGCCATATCATCACCACAAACAAAGTTAGAAAAATTGCCCTGGATCCCAACGACGACAAGAGGTGCGTTCTCGAGTGTGGTATTCACACACTGCCATGGGGGCACTATCGCTTAGCAGAAAGCAAAACCTGCAACATATGTCCATCTTCAACAGAAGATTCATAAAACAAAACAAAACAAAAAAAAAATCATGTTGTTAGTTATTACAAAAAAAAACATTGACCGTATTCTTAAATAACCAGCATGCCTATGAATTTGTTCGGTTTCAAAAAACAGATCATTATGGAAACCATACCAGATCATGAAGTCTTACCTTCCGTGTTACCTAAACTCAACGGTCTGTTGATCATTCACCTCAACAGCATTTGGACGAAACTGAATGACGATGTGGGCAAGATGTTTTATGTTTTTAATAACAATTTACATTTCTACGAAATTCCGATCGACGGGAAACTTCAAATCACCGTGAATCCGGAAAACGCAGGCGAAATCAAAATTTCTACCGGCAAGAACATTTTTCGAATCAAGCACGACAAGATGCTTTCTAACATTACGTACGATGTGTCCGCAGGAGATTATCTTTACATGGAACTCCTCGGAGATTACGACAAACTTATTCCTCTCTTCGTAGAATTACGAATCGTCTATCCTATTATAAATAACCGTTAACCAAAAATGCCTAACGACATTTTCGGCAACACCAAGCGTGTGGACCATGCAGAAGAGATTCTCATGTTGGACATTCGAGTTAAGAAGTTGAGGACCGATTTGATCGCTTTGCAGGAAACCTTAAACAAAAGTTTAGAGTCGGAAATCGCTACGCTCCAAACGCAATGTCTCGACCCCATTCTGAAAATCGATTCCGAACTGAAAACGCTCATAAAAAATTATGTCGACGTACCTTCTTACGACAGCGTTCAAAATATACAGTTGAGCGTGGATTCGCTTCAAAATGATTTGGCCAAATTACAGCAATTTCAATCGAAAAATGAAGATTTGGAAAAATTGAAACTCGAAATCGAAGAACGAACTTCCGCAATAGAAAAAAATTTCTCCGAACTTCAAACTGTGGTGAACGATATAGACGCAGAACGCTTGCATGTCGTCGTTTCCAAATTACAAGAAGAATTCACCAGCACGTTGGAAGAAATTAAATCCAAGTTGCAGACTTTGGAAGATACCATGACGAACCTACCATCGTCGGACGAACTGCAGGTCATCGGTAAAAGCGTCGCGAACATAAAAATTCAATTGGAGGCTTATCAAGATTTCGAACACATTCAAACCACCATCGCCACGCTTCAGGCGTCCTTGGAATTGATCAACGAAGAAATTAAAAATATTCACGCTGAAGCGAGAGCGTTGACGAGCATTCAAGACACGTTGAGCACGGTTCAGCATAAGATCGAATATTTAGAAAATTTGAACGTCGAATCCAATCTCGCTCATTTTCATCACGTACTGGACAACATACAGGGTGACTTGGAATCGTTACGGACGAGCGTGCCTTCGAGCGAAGATTTGGAAAAATTGAAAACGGCGGTGACGGCACTATCCGAATCGAGCGACATCAAAAGCTCATTGAGCGATCTCGAGAGTAAAGTGGCCAATCTCCCCACCTCCAAAGAATTGCACGCTTTGAAAAGAAACATATCTCGAATGCTGAAACGACTAGAAACGGAAACGGCGAACGTGGAACAGATTCGAGACGAACTTGCTTCGCTGGTGTCGATGCTGCCCACTTCGCAGAGCGTCGCCGACCTTCACACGCAGTTTACAGAGATGCGAATCATCGTGAACGATCTTACCGAGAAGAGCTCGAAATTGAATCAAGTCGAGAACCTTCAGAACATTGTGGTCAACATCAGAGATCAAGTTGGAGTGCTGGAATCAACGCAGGAATCAACGCTGGCCTCTTTCGGTGCCAAGTTGCAAGAACTCAACGAAAGCTACAAGCAGTTGAACGTGGAAATGAAAATCAAACCGTCATTTTCTACCGTAACGGATACCATAGTCGAGCATTTGGTGCCCGTACAAAACACACTGGGTCAGCTTCACAGCAACCTCGTTAGCATCGATACTAAATTCGCTAAACTGCATTCTCTGCAAGCCATCGAAATCAACAGCGTACCCAATCAACAGAGAATCTCCACGTTCGTCGAAGGTAACAAACTGTACATGTTGCATCCTTATCATCCGTACTACAAGTTTCTCCTCGATGGTACGATTCAGATAAACGAATTTTCGTACTGGTCTCACGGCAGAAAAGCTAGCGTTCCCACCATGACTTTGATATCGAATCGTGGTGTCCAGAAAGCAGGAAATATTCCTCTGGCACGTTGGAACGAAACGCGCAACATATATGAAATACACGAAGACGAAGATCTCACCGTTTTCGACGTGAGTGCCGGCGATAAGCTGATCGTTCAAAACACGAGCGAAGTACCACCCTCTTTGAATCCCATCACGCTTGTGCTTCTCTTCAAACGTAATCTCTAAAAATAATAAAAATGTCTAGGCAAGCTATCGTCCAAGAATTGCATAAACCTGCACGCCGCAACTACGAACGTTTGGCTGTGGTAACCAAGGGAATCGACGACCTCTGGGAAAGTGACCTCGTGGAGATGAGTAGCGGCAAGTTAAAAAACGTACATAAATTGAACAAGGGCAACAAGTACCTCCTCACCGTCATAGACACGTTTTCGAAATTCGCATGGGCTCTACCTTTGAAGGCGAAAACGGGAACATGCGTCACGGAAGCATTCAAGACAATTTTTCGCGAAAGCGGCGGCAGACAACCACGGTTTCTGCAAACGGACAACGGTAAAGAATTTTACAACGCCGTATTCCAAAAGTTTATTCAAAAACATGGCATTCGACATTATTCGAGCTTCAGTCACATCAAAGCCAGCATCGTGGAAAGATTCAATCGAACCTTGAAAACACACATGTGGAAACGATTCACGCTTCGGGGAAATTACAAATGGGTCGACATCCTGCCGGAACTCGTCGACACCTATAATGAAACGGCACACAGAACAATAGGCATGAAGCCAGTTGACGTTACCAAATCTGACGAGCAGCGTTTAATTTCTACAGTTTACTGTCCAAAGTACACACCCACGACAAAAAAAGCTAAATACAAAATTGGAGACCGGGTGAGGATCAGCAAATTCAAACGCACCTTCGAGAAGGGATTCACAAAAAATTGGAGCACGGAACTTTTTACCGTGGTTCGAGTTTTACCCGGAAACCGACACACGTATATAATAAAAGATAGTAGCGGCGAGATTTTGAAAGGAAGATTTTACGAAGAGGAACTCTCTAAAACGAAACACCCGGACACGTACCTCATCGAGAAAGTATTGCGTAGGAAAGATAACAAACTGTTTGTCAAATGGCTGGGACTTCCGGAAAAAAGTTGGATCGACGCGGACGAAGTGATCTTGTAAGTACGTGGAACGTGGTGAAGCGTCTACCGGATCCGAAAAGTCAAACAAAGAAAAAGAACGGCGAGTTGCTTCCCGACAGCATCCGCTGTCTGATCGTAGGTCCTTCGGGGTGTGGGAAAACGACACTGCTCGTGGACAATTTTCTCCTAGCACCGAATTGGTTAGATTGGAAGAACAGGCACCTGTACGTGTTCTCGAAAAGTTTGGAGCAATCCAAATACCAGCAACTGATGAAACTGTACGATGGTCTGGACATTGCAACGTTCGCCTCGGAAATAAAACCACTCGACGATTGTCGTGAAAATTCAGTCGTTGTGTTCGACGACGCCATCCTGGAAAATCAAAATGAAATTCGCAACTTTTTCACGCAAGGTCGTCACAAAGGAATAGATTGCTTTTACCTAGCTCAAACGTTTTCCAAAATTCCAAAACAGTTAGTACGCGACAATGCTAATTTCATATGTTTGTTTCGTCAAGATCACACCAACCTCAAGCACGCATACGATGACTACGTAGGCGGAGACATGAACTACAATCAATTTTCGGAAGGCTGCTCTTCTTGCTGGAACGGTGACGATTTCGGATTCGTGACGATCGACAAGACGAGAAAACCCAACGATGGAAAATACAGAAACAAAATCAACGACTTTCTAAACGTTGCAACGTTGTGAGAAACGACGTGTATAAATAACGTCATGACGAAACGGAAAATCGAAGACGAAAATCTCAAGCTTCGCGATTACCTCGCGAAACGCTTCAAAGGTTGGAAATCCGAGAATCGCGGATTCTACGAAGAGAAGAAACGTCAGGATCAACCTGTGATCGATGCCATCAGCGGTCTAGGTAAAGAAATTAAAAGTGTCACGGAACAAAATAAAAATTTGATTAATGAACTCGTACCGCTCGCAGCTAAAAGTTACGCCGTACCCACGCCCATTTCGAGCATTCCTTCGACGCCGTTCGAACTGAAGGAAGTACCGGCACGACGTCGAGCCATAGGCAGCACGTCTTCGGATAAAATCGAGTTGGGACCTTTGGCACGAGACTACCTGAGCACGGGGAAATTCGACAAGGATGAAGTGTTCGGATTGTATCCCAGCATGGAAACCAGCGAAGGCGGCGGTGTGGTGTGGAAGATTGGGAAATCGAAGGTGACCTTCGAAGGCAACGACATTAAAGTCAATTTAGGCGACAAGGATAGTTGGAATAGGTATCCGGGTACGGTGGGACTGTGGGAACTCGTCGCCAAAAAGCAGCCGAAAGATTACACCGACGAAGATTACCAAAGTTACAAGGAAATTCTGATCATGACGGATGCCTTGTACCAGAACAACGACGCCTCGCAGAATAGGGTGAAATCGAGCAGCGGCGAGAAGTACAGGAATCTCATCAAACCGATTTGGAACCAGGTCAAAACAGGCAGCGGCGTCAAACGCTACAACACGTTACCCAAAGAATTCGTTTGGGTGGACGACGTTAGGAAACTCGTGGACCGATTGTTGGTGATAGCCGGCGAAGAGAATGCAGGCAACCGTAATTTCTACAACGAGAAGGTTGGCATCGTGGACATGATCAGCACGAAACTTTCCAACTTCATCCTGAACGACGACAAGGGCATAGGTTACCTGATCAAAATCATCAACACGCTGCCTCCGAGATTCTGGAACGTGGCCGAAGGAAAGGGACTCGTGAACGACATCATCAACAAGTTACCTTTCGAGATGCATCTACCTGGCTACCAGTACTGCGGACCGGGTACCAAACTCGAGAAAAGATTGGAGAGAGGAGACAAGGGTGTGAATCCGTTGGACGCGGCATGCAAAGATCACGACATCGCCTACAACACCACGCAGACGGATCTGGACGCACGTCACGAAGCAGACAAAAAATTGGAACACGCAGCTTTCGAAAGGTTCGTGAGCAGAGACGCATCGCTGGGTGAACGGGTCGCCGCACTGGGTACCACCATCGCCATGAACACGAAACAAAAATTGGGGTGGGGTATATAAATAACATACAGTAAAAAACAACATGGCTTGCATAACTGATTTGCCACCCGAGCTACTATCTAAAATATTCAAAAAGGTAGTTAACGGAGATGTTAATAAACTTGTAATCATGGCAAAAACAATGCCGGAATTTCGCATCCCTTGTGAAATGGTTCTCAAGGACCTTCTTCGGGAGATCAGCGGCCTGAGGTGCGGAGATCTCAACATTCTGCTTTCGGCTGCAGGGGAAAAATTAAACGATAGGTCGGACGAACTGAACGAGGCGATGCAGGGAAGAAGACGGTATACTGATGATTGGTACAAGTCTATGCAGGAGAAGGAAGATATCACTACGCACATCCTCGCGTTTTCCGAAGCACGAACTTTCTTCCTCTGTTAAAAAAAGATAATAATATATATACGTGTCAAAAAAACTTGATATATAAATAACACACATCATAAAAAAATAATCTTCGGTATATATAAATAACACACATCGTGAAAACAATTAAATTTCTCTCTAACACTTTGAAATTTTTCTTTGATATGACGACCGAAAAAAATAAGTGATCTCCAAGCATTAAAACAAATGCTAAATTTGTCAGTCGAGTATGTAAAAATTCAGGAATTGGAAGTCGACAAACCTTACACGATAACTTCCGGTTCAATCGTTTCTACCCAGTATGGTCCCAAGGTACGCCTGTTGCTCAACGCACAATACAGTCTATTTTTACCAGATCGATACGCTAACATGTTATCCGACGAGAAGCTATCTATTTTAATCGAGAACAAAACTCGAATCGTGTACAAGGGGACAAAGGAACTTCTTGGCAAGAAAACAAAGCACGTAATAGAATTTGTGTAACGACTGCGAGGCCTTGAAAATATATAAATAACATACCGTAAAAAACTACACAAGAAAAAATCTCAGAATATATATATAAATAACATACCGTGAAAATAACACATAGAGCATCAACATGAAGCCCAAGGGTGTCGTGTACCAGATACCATACTCCAATCTAAAAAATCTAGGTACCCTCGATGGGTTACTCACCAAGAAACAACGCGAGAAGAAACGTTCTTGCTTGTCGAAAGGACACGGAATGAAATTGCTGCTCAGCACACCTCAATTGAAAAGGTTGCAGCGTTCGCGGAAACAGCAAAAGATCGGAGGTTTCATATTCAGCATCCCGGCCATCCTGGCAGCATTGGGGGCCGTTGGAAGTTTGGCCGGCGGAAGTGCCGCCATTGCGAAAACCGTCATCGACTCGAAGAAGAACAAGGCGGAATTGGAAGAACAGAAACGTCACAACCTGGCCATGGAGAAGAAGGGGAAAGGCATAACCAAAAAACAAAAAAGCAACCTCGATGCTTTGAAGAAATATAAAAAAAAGAAACAGAAGCACTCACCAACCGAGACATTGAATCTCTGATCGAACCGTTACAAATCAAACACTTCAGAGGAGTTTTCATGTCCGACTCGCTACCTTCAAGCGTCAAAAGAAGAGAATGCGGAGTAGTCAACTTGGACGGTCAAGAAAATCCAGGCACGCATTGGATATGTTACCACAAAAACAATAATGATAAAGCATTTGTTTTCGATTCTTTCGGAGGTGTTCCACCTACAAATTTAGTTCATTATCTGAAAACAAACAAAACCTCCATATACTACAACGACGAACGCATTCAAGATTTCGGAGACGTGAACTGCGGTCATCTCTGCCTCTCCGTGCTCGCCTTTCTCTCTAAAATAAATAACCCTACGATCGAGGATTTCCAGAAAGCATTGTGGAACCTCAAACAGCATCACTAGGATGGGCGTGTTCCATCTCACGAGCGAATCTTCAATCTTGAAACTCACGCTGCACGACGACATCGTCTATCCTAAATCCGTGGCTCTGCGTGCATTCTACAGCATGTACCTCATACCCAATGTTACGCAGCACAACAACAAAATTAGCGTCGGAAGCGAACACATCGTCGTCACGCCAGGACAATACAATCTTTCCACTTTGCAAGCTCAATTACCCAAAGGCACATACCTTTCTCAAAATTCGGTCACGCACAGAGTGGAAATCCTATCCGCGACGGAGACCGTGGACCTGGGCACCATGGGAGAACTTTTAGGTTTCGAGAACGACACCAAACTCGAAGCTGGCATCAAGCACGTGGCAACCAACATTCCTAAATTCTTGGCCATAGAGACTCTGAACGTACACTGCAACGTGGCCGAAGGTATGATCACGAAATCCTCGGACGGATTGTTAGGAAGTCACAAGCAGACGGGAATCATAGCCACTTTCAAACCAAGTTCCGAATTCATGGAACCGATCATCTACACGCCCTCTTCGCCGATCTATTTTCCAGTATGTCGCAACCGCATAGACAACATAGAGTTGGTGGTGACGAACGAGAAAGGAGACGTGGTAGATTTCGCAGGTGCCACTACGACGGCCATCGTGGAGATCAACGTATAATAAATAACCATACATGTAAAATGGAGCAAATCGAAAGTTACGAATTGCAATCTTTCCCTCCCAACCGTCGCACGTTCGCCAATCTCAACGAGGCGAACAGAGAGATCGAATACGACGTGGACGTAGGCGATGGGTTCATTCATCCTCACAGAGCGGACCTCTACCTTCAATTCGACGTGGTGAAAAAAGAAAGCGGAGACACGTTTCCCGCAGCAGCAAACTTGATACTCGTGGACAACTTCGTGCCTCACCTGTTCTCGCAGGTGGAGGTGAGGAAACACAACACCGTCATCGACAGAATAGATTATCCAGGCATCACGTCGACAGCAGTGGGAACGTTGAAATTATCCAAAACGGACGCAGCATACTATCAAGCAGGAGGATTCGAAGCCGGGACCAAAATATCGACGAGAAGTCACACGGTGCTCTTTCCCATGCGTCTGCTTCCGGGATTCTTCTCCGATTACAGGGAGATCATGTGGAAGGGAGGACTGAGAGTAACGTTTCGAAGAGCGGCCAACGACAACGACGCACTGATGCGATACGCCACTTTGGGTCCGGACGGCACCACGCCGATAGCCAACACTTTACCCGAAGCAGCGAAATGCGTCATCCGAAGCATGGAATTGAGAATGCCGGTGGTAGAATACGAAACGAACTACGCCCTCAAGTACAAAGCGGAGATCTTGAAAAGTCCGCAGGTGCCGATTCACTTTCACGGTTACCAGTGCGTGCAAAAGATAGCGTCGGGAAGTCACATGGAATTCGACGTGACGACGCAGTTCAACAACATACAGTTCGACATGCCAGATTTCGTCGTAGTGCTCTTTCAGACCGGGAGGGACAAGAATCAGGAAAAAGATTCCAGCAAATTCGACGACTGCAAGATCAAGAACGTTTATCTGAAGAACGGACGCAATGAAGTGTTCCCGCGCGAGAATTACAATCTTGACGTGACCAAAAACGATTACCTCAAACTTTACGAAGCGTTTTCGGCTTACAAACGCGTGACCGAGGGAAGTGTGGACATGTACTACACGCCCAGCGAGTTTAAAGCACGGAGGCCGATGTTCGTCATCAATACATCTAAGAGAAAGAAGGTTGTGGTCAACGATCGAACCAACATCAAGGTCGTCTGCGAGTTCCATGATGCCTTGCCCGAGGATACCCTATGCAGTGTCATCCTGATTGCAGAGAAGTCCTTCGCCTACGACGTGAAGAACGAGAGGGTCACAGAGCAGTTTTAACAAGTTTTTTAACATCTTTTCTTGCACAATAAGAAATTTTCTGCACTAGCACAATCAGTTACAATGGCACAATACGAATTTCACTAGTTCAGATCAGTTACAATGTCAATTTCATTAGCTATCAGCTACAATATCTTTTTGCACTATAGCACGAGACAATCAGAAAATTTGCACAAAAAAAATTTGTTGTTGTTTTTACACGTGAAAATTAACAATAAAATTTCTTTTTTATCGTTTCAGATGCTGTCGAAACATCAAAAACATATACACACACTAAAAAAATAAGCATGCAACTTTATTTGTAACACACACACACATACATTCTCCATCTTCATCAAGAAAATATTATAATAAACATAATCATTTTTATCTATCTCATAATAAAACTCTATATCAAATAACACTAGAGTCGTTAGTACACGTTGCATGCATTACGGAGGTCCTCTGTAGGGTTTCATGGAAGTTTGGGGGAAAAAAAAAACACGTGAAACTCTACAGGGGTGCGGTAATCTATAACCGCAGCCGTTAGAAAACTTTTACTTTTTTGGTTGGGCACCACGCACCCTGGCGAGGTTATAGGGGCCAGGCATCCTAAAAACAACAATTATTATTTTGTTTGTTTGTTTGTGTTACAACGTTCCCCCGAGAGAGGTTTACAAAGGTCACGATATACGGAGTTGGAAAATTACGATATGGCGCATTCGCTCGTTACTGTTGCCAACCATAAATCTCTCTCTCTCTCTTCATCTTACAGCAAAGTTGGCATCTCTATTTTTTTTTAGTTGTAAGTAAATTGCCAACACACTCTAGTTAATAATGCTACATATTATACGCGCACACGCACACACATACTATATTACCATCCACCCATCCCTCTCTCTTTTACGGCAGTACATATTTGTTGTCGGCTCTCCTTGTTTAGTGTGTGTAGGTTGGCAAAAATTGCTTTATGCGCTGTAAGGCAAGCCTCAAGGAAAGTTGTCAGCTCCTTGCTTTAGGCTAGGTTAGACCAAAAAAACCTTGGTGATTTTTTTTTTTTTTTTCGAGTGAGGAGTTGGCAATGCTGATTTTTACTTGAGGGCGGTCAACCGGGTTGATTGCACAAGCAAAGTTGTCAGCTCCTTGCTTTAGGCTAGGTTAGACCAAAAAAACCTTGGTGATTTTTTTTTTTCGAGTGAGGAGTTGGCAACGCTGATTTTTACTTGAGGGCGGTCAACCGGGTTGATTGCACAAGCAAAGTTGCCAGCTCCTTGCTTTAGGTTAGGTTAGAGCAAAAAAAGCTGTGGGTAAGCTGTCGGTTGTTTAACTCTTCCCTCTCTTTTTTTTTCTTGTAAAAGGCTATGGCAAAAGTACCAGTGGGTTGGCAACCTTGCTTTATGCACTGTAAGGCAAGCCTCAAGCAAGGTTGCCAGCTCCTTGCTTTAGGTTACGTTAGACCAAGAAAAAAAATCTTGGTGATTTTTTCGAGTGAGGAGTTGGCAACACTGCGAGAAAAAGGTTGCCAGCTCCTTGTTTTAGGTTAGGTTACCCCAAAAACCTTGGTGATTTTTTCAAGTAAGAAGCTAGCAACACTGCGCCATCAAATAGAGCTCATGCCTTACGAGAGAAATCCATTAAGGCAAGCTCACCACTTCAGCTCACCACTTGATGTTTGTGAACTCCCCAACCTGCACTACTTATGCTCATATTTTTTTTTGTTTAGCGTAAATTTCGATGTTTAATCAAAACACCACTTCCTGTTCACTAACGCAACTCGCAATTATTACACACACATGCAAAAAAAATAACAAAAAAAAAAAAACTTACCTACAAAAAGCTGCTAGCAATTTAACACACACAAAACAGTTGTATAATCGCGTGCAGTTGCAAAAAAAAATATTACTCTTCTCTACAGAAGTTTCCACAGAAAACGAAAGTCATCTCCCCCCTCTCTCTTCTCTCCACCCGTCGTCGCATTTGGTTGCGGTGACAATATAAGCAAAAACTAGGTCGTGTCAGTATTGCCAACTCACTAGGCCTCTGAGTTTAGGGCGACCCAAATTGTGCTGCCAGAGCGTGTTGCGAGCGGACCAGGTTCGAGGGCACAAACTCAACTGGCATCTCTCGCATTACTATTTCAGCGAAGCGTTGCAGAACAAGCAATGTTTGTGTTTCCCACGTCAGCATCTCGAGTATCATCACAAGCTGGTCGGGGGTTACGTACACCGTAACCCTCACATGAACGTGGCACTCAAAAACAGAACAGAGAATGAGATTATTTTGACATTGGACTTTACGTCACTCTACCCGAGTATTATGGTCGCAGCCGGCCTCTCCCCTTTCAACAGCTTCCGTACGTTGATTCGCGATTAGTCAAACATGTCAAATGTAACTGGAACGTCCGTTCCGCCCGGCACGGAAGTTAATGTTTATCGCTTTTATGTTATTCGCAATAAAAAATAGTTTTTTTCAAGCGCCCGGCACGGAAGTTAATGTTTATCGCGGCGTCACGAATCCAGCCGGTTGCACGGAAGCTGATCTTCACGTGTATTTCTCACAGGACACGCTAAACGCCACGTGCATACGCAAGATCATGGCCTTGCGTAAAAAAATCAAAAAATTTAAAAACAATAAGACTTTACCGCCGGGCAAACTGCTCGAAATAGATGCCAAACAGAACACGGCTAAATTAATAATAAATAGTATGCACGGGTAAATATACAAATTGAAAAACATCCCCAAAGAGATTCGCCCCCCACGTCAATCAATTTTACGTTCGAAGGCCGTACGGGAAAACCTTTACTTTTTTGGTTGAGCACCACGCACTCCTGGCGGGGTTATGGGGGCCAGGAATCCTAAAAAACAACAATTATTATTATTTTGTTTGTTTGTTTGCTTGGGTTACAATACATACGCGCGCGCGCGTGTATGTGTGTGTGTGTGTGTGTGTGTGTGTGTGTGTGGCACATCGTTCCCCCGAGAGAGGTTTACAAAGGTCACGATATACAAACATTGCCAGAGTTAAAAAATTACGATATGGCGCATTCGCTCATTACTGTTGCCAGCTATAAGTTTTTCTCTCTCTCTCTAGCCCTTGCCAAG